>NC_084825.1:21637004-21742811 GCF_958449725.1 Rosa rugosa
GATCTTCTTCTGTGTTGATTTCAATGATTTTTATTCTAAATAGAAGTTTGGGTTATGGGTTTCTTGCCTTTGCTTTTGTTCTGAGTTTCTAACCTTGGAATTGATTGTAGGCTATGTAGAAATACTCCTCATTCTTTCTTCTTTTCATGATCAGACTAATCAGCAAAAGAAGAAGAGGTTTCATTTTCAGCCAAGTAATTATTGAAATCAGATGAAATTGTTTAACTTTTGACCCTCCTCATCAAAGCTCAATTAAATTTGTTTCATCCTCGCGGGAAAGGAAAAACAGGAAAGAATAGCTCAACTATATTACTTTGAATTTTGTTGTAAATGAGCTGAGGTAAGCTAGCTAGATACACATAAATATTCAGCATCAAACAAATAGATGCTTAACTTGCTTATCCATTGAAACACAAATATAAAAACACAAAGATAAAGAACTAAGGATATACTGTGGGCAAAGTCCTAGTCAGCCTTATACATTTTGAAAGTTAGGCATTTAAACTTATAAATGAACAAATACAACTGCCAACATATTAGCTTTATACCCAAAATCCACGAAAAACACTAAAATCGACATGCCTAAAGACGCATACAACGTTAAAATAACGGCAAACAATCTAGAAAAGAACAGCGCTCAGAGAACCACGCATACACCTTTTTGCATAGAAAACTCAAAACAATCTATGAACTAAACTATACATTCATAGACTAGTAAGTGCCTAAAGTTTACATCAATCTGAAAAAAAAATCGAAAAAAAAAAAAAAAACATTGGAAGATAATTAGTTTTACTGGAAGATAATTGAATTATTGAAATTAAGAGTACAAAGCAGATGCTATAGATCAGTAGTGAAAAGTTTGAAATTGTGACAGATCAAAAGCATACCTTGAAGATGTTGTAATTAATCACCTAGATGTGAAATTGCAGAGCAAACAGAATCTGTAGAAGATAAAAACTGGTATCAGTTTAAAATTGAGAACAATAGATAATCTAATAGAAGCCGTATTACATAAAAACTAATAAAATAATAAGCAAAACAGAGTTTTGATTTCTAATGAGTTTCTTCTATTTGTTTCTGCTGTAATCTATGAGTTCTTCGGTCATGTTCATACATCAGTTGGTAACTTTAGAGTATATATAGAATTTGTAATGAAGCTCTCACGTCATCACAAACTCATAATCTTATCACTTACCAGTAGAAAAAAAAAAATGAAAATAGGCATCATACAATTGAAGCCATCAAATCAAGTGAGCCACCATCTAGTGTCGCATAAAATTCACAAACAAATAACTCAATGAAAACCACAATCCGACATAATCGAAGAACACCCAATACCAAGAAAAGAACCCCAATTCTTATTTTTCCTTGGCTGAAAATGAAACCTCTTCTTCTTTTGCTGATTATTCTGATCATGAAAAGAAGAAAGAATGAGGAGTATTTCTACATATCCTACAATCAATTCCAAGGTTAGAAACTCAGAACAAAAGCAAAGGCAAGAAACCCCAACCCAAACTTCTATTTAGAATAAAAATCATTGAAATCAACACAGAAGAAGATCATTGAAATCAACACAGAAGAAGATCGAGACATGAACGTAAAAAAATTGGTAGAAGAGAAAAAGAGAGAAAACAGAATGCTACCTAAAAACCCTCTACCTCTCTTGGATGCTTCTCACGTTTCAGGGCTGTTTCACCTCTGCTGATTTCAATTTATAGTCTGGAAGAGTTGATGTCGGTGTAGAGATGTCGGTGTAGAAGGATGCTTCCAGAAAGGGCAAATCGCAGAACTGAAAATTGGGGTAAAGTTCAGATTGATCTAGAACTTGATAAAGAAGACAAAAACCAGATATTTTTCAAAGAATCTGAAACACGGTTTGGAAACTGACAAAAGGGTATGAAGATGTTCACCTTTATATGAATCCAAAAGCAAGGGCAAAAGCGACTTTTCAAGACCTGATGAACAGTAGTAACAGTACCCACCCAACCGGCCTTTCGTATATAGTACTAGATAATCCCCCTCGCGCGATGCTGCGAGATCAACAAAAATGATTCTACATAGCTGAAACAAAGTATTTGTTTATTGATTTACTAGGCTTATTTAAACTTGACATCAGTTAAAACAAAAGATGCAAAGCTTATCAAACATCCAACTCAAACAAAATATACAAAAGAAAACGATTCATAAAGCTTACCAAGTAACAGCTGAAATCGAAGTTGTTGTCCAAGTTCTCTATATGCTAATATGTAACGCTGCAAAAGCAACACTTTAAATAAGCACTCACTCTCCCTCCTGTTGTTCCCAAATGCTCAGCTCCCAACATTGCACACAACAGAGAAGTTAAGAAATTCAATGCTAACACTTTAACATATATTTTCAAATACATTGACAAAGCATTCATTTAATCACAATTAATTAAACATCAAAACTGCAGATTTGATAGAAGATAACACTCATATACAGAAATTTGAGATTCATATATCTGCTATTGAATTACATATTCAAACTCCTTTCAGACTTTCTTGTCCTTTATTTCTGGTGGAGGTAACAAAATATTGAAGACTCTAGCAGCCAAACTACTCGAATTAAAGGACCAATCTAATAAACAAAGATGAGCTCCCAAGTAATGTGCCAGTTCTTCTAACAAACAAAGAAGACCCTGTGTACCCACTTCCCACAATACCAATCCCACAGTAGCCACTTTAACCAACCATATTTGCAGAAAGAAAAAAAAATTCTTAGGACCTCTAACCATAACCCAAAGCAGAGAAAAACAAAGGGCAGAGAATATCTAACCTGACCTCATCGAAATAAGACAGAAACACTAATCGTCTTGCTTTTAAAAATTTTGCATATCTTATTAATTAAAACAAACATTTGAAGTATCCAGATCTGGAACCAATAATATCAGTTTAGAACTGATGCAGTATTAGTTCATTGAATACTTTTTGATTATTTAGATTCATATAGTTAAAAGCAAAACATGACTGATAAAAATCTAAAACCAAAGTATGAAATGCCTTACATGTTTAAACTATCTGATGTTGCTAATTCTTCTTAACTACTCAATCATTAAAGCATATATTAAGATTTAGAAAAACTACAGTGACACATGTTTTTCATCAGCAAGAACGATTCACTGGCAGAACAAATAGAATCATCACACAAAATTTTAATCCTTAAATTAGATACAAATTCTTGTTTTCAATTGAGAACATGTGTTTCTTGCTTTCCAAAAACTATTCAAGGTTTAGTTTAATTGAAAGAAGAGATTTATAGTGTATCAGATGGATAACTTGAAGAAGAAAAAGCTAAGGATAATGATTGATGATGCTAACCCAATCTTTGTCCGGATTGATGTCGATTGCAAATCTCAAACAGTGGAGAAACTCTCTGCTGTTGGTCTGATCCTCCTCCTCCTCCTCCTCCTCCCCCCGTTCTCTGGAAACAAAGAATAATTATCATTAAAGGACAATTATCGAGAGGACCTTCTCTGCATAAAGCTAGACCAAGGTTCACAAACATCTGTGTAGTTACCAGAAGACGATTATAATCTAAAGCATTGTTCACTCTTCAAATAAAATATTAAAAAAAAAAAAAGGTACAGAATACTAAATAAGTTCACCACACCTTTCCAATCAATGTTATGAAAAGTAGGACACCATGAATTCCGACCCCTGAAAACAACCAAAATAAATTCTGAAAAGCTAAAAATCAAAGAAAATATGCTACACTAAAAATCAAAGAATGAACAGTGTCTAGGAACAGTGATTCGGCTTTCACTAGGAACAGTGATTCGGCTTTAGATGTATGTATAATAATAATGAGGTGATAGACGCGATCTTCTCTCTCTGTCTTCGTTCTTGGCTGGGCTCTGCGCATCTGGAGGTATGTAGTTGTTGGGTGATGGGTTCTGCATGTCGTAGTTCTGTCCGTTTCTCTTCGATTCAGCACTTATTTGTTGGGTTTTTGTGACAGATTCTTGGGTGTGTGACTGATTTGGGCTAGGAGAAGGAGGCTGATTGTGGGGGAAATGGGAGAGGAATTAGCAGCGAAAGAGAGTGGTAAAATTTCCTAGAGACTGAGGGGCGGGTGCGAAAATTTCTGATTGTGAAGGTTCGTTTTTTATGGCTGTAGTTAGCAGTTCGAATCTCTTATGTGTTTTAGTTCGATTAGGATAGTGATGAAGTTATTTGGTTTCTTTTGGCAGTAAGCTATTGGATTTGATTCTGCATGTTGGATCTCTGCAATCTACTAATCAATTGTTTTGATGAGTTTTCTTCGATTTGTTGATAATCTTCCGGATTGTCAGGTTTAGTTATCGATCAAATGTTTATAGAGTTTGGGTTTGTTTTGATAAAGTTTGGGTTCCTGTTTCATTAGACTTGATTTGATCTTTTTTCTTTTGGGGTTTTGTTGTTTGTCGAACAGAGAGTAGAGGAGCTCTTGCCTGCTTGAAATAAGTACAAGAGAGAGAGAGGAGAGGGGTTCTTGCTTGCTTGAAAGAAAAGAAGTGGAAGGTATTTGTTCATTTAGCTTTACAACTCACCTGCATTCACATTGGGTCGAAATATGCAACGCGTTGATGTTACTGGCTACTGTCTTTTACATAAACTATATAGGGTTGTTCTGCATCACCAAGTGTTTGGACCAAAAGTTGAAGTCCATATATGTAGAAAGAGAGATTTGAATATCTTGGTTGGCCCTATCAGGCTATCAGCTTCTTACCATGATTCACAATCCTTGATCATTTACTTGCGGGCTTTGTAATATATAGGATTAGACAAATTTTACAAATAATATATAGTCATTTAGCTTTCTGTTTTCATTTTATCAATTGGATTTATTGTATGCAGATTAGGTGGCATTGGAGGTGTTGTCAATTGTACGTGAAGCTGCTGCTACTAACATTCCGATCATCTTTCTCAGGGTGGTTGCCTATAATTGACATTCCAAAAGCAGGTGAAGCTGTGAAAAATAGAAGTGGATAATGTGAGAGCCGATGATCTTCATTTAAATAAGACTTCAATCATATTTGGCCGGATTTTACACATAATTAGAATTCTCATACAAAGAAAGTGTTAGTGGTTGTAATAAGTGGTTTTCTTTTGTTTTGCAGATATTGGGAACAGTGAACTATCAATGTTTGCAAGTATTTTGAATTCAGGTACGAATGTTTAAATGATGTTGCTAATAAAATTTAAAGAGCTGTCATAGTCTGCATTTAGTATATTTGATTTCTGTTTTGAAAAGTTATTTGCAGGATACCCTTTTGATTTCTGTTTTATCTGTTTTCCTAAAGCTTGACGATTATGTTATGTTTAAAAATGTTTCAGTCTTTTGTGTGAGCTGAAGTTGAATGGTGTGTTTGTACTGTTTGAAAACATGAAAATCAGTCTTTTGTATGAACTGAGATTGGATAATGTGTTTGTATTGTCAAACTTTTCATTTAGTGAGAATGAGAATAGTAATCTAATATGTTTATAACTGCATGCACATAGCCTAAGGTCAGCTAATTAATACAGAAACTAACCAATATTAAGAAACCTTTACTGTGTAAACATTCTGCACATATGTCTTGACCTTTATGTAGCTTTGTTCCATGCTTCAGATATTTCACATTCATAATCGACAAATACCTTAGTATACAATCATCTAATTCTTTTTCAATTTTTTTCTCCATTTACTTTATTTGCTTCTATTTTTAACTTCAATTTCGTTACTGATACCTTCATGCCTAAATCTGTGATGAAATTATTTCTTCCAACCAGTATCGGTAATCACATATAGTTCTTTAATGCGTCCTTAATGCATGTTTTGGGCGTTCCAACAATTGAAAGAGAGCTATAAAATGATTTCTTATGACATAATCTTTATGCACTAATAATCTCTTTGTATTTTCATCACTGATTACAAATTTAGGCTCTTTATTTTTGTGTCACTAATATGTGATTTAAATGATCGTTAGATAAAATTGTTTGTACTTGACAGCCTAAAGTTTATTGGGAGTAGTTGCAGTCAATTTTTTAGTTTCATATTATTGCTAGGGGATGTTCAGATGAAGGTTTCTGTTATATTTACATGTTGCTGCTGCTGTTTTAATGTTGAACTTTGATTGATTTGGTATGCAGGTTTCAGCTGCTACTGTTACTTTTGCTGCAGCTCCTGCTGTTGGTGCAACTGATTTAGTTGTTGTGAGATTAGTCTGCAGGTTTGTGGTTTTTTCTTTTGGTCCATATTGTTGATCCCTTGCCATTGTTTGTCCATAAACATATGCTAATGAACACCAGCATCTCTTTTTGGCAGACAAATGAAATGACAGTTGTAACTAGGTTAGCCTGTAAGTAGGACAATGTATTTTTGACAAGCTGTTTCAACAGCCATTGTAATCTATATTTGAATATTACCAGAACATCTATATTAATGGTAATGTTTGTCAACCAAGATCTATGTTAGTTCCAAACTGAATTCTCTATCCTTCAAGACCTGCAGATTCTGTTCCAAAACCTGCAGTAACGCACGGGCACACATGCTAGTATACACCATGGCAGGGCTTCCAAGATTTGTAGTGCTAAAATCCTCCTCGAACCACAAATGCTTGAGCTTAACAAAAAATGTTCCATATGAGCCAGCAGGGTTCATGAAGTGCAATAGAGAACAAGTTGTGAGTCCACAGGCAAAGTTTGAAGTGGAGATGGCAAAGACTGGGAATGGACTGGTGCACATAAGATGCTGCTACAACAACAAGTACTGGGTGACAAACCAGGCTGCCAGGGATGATACAGTTTGGATAGTTGCGTCCGCGGACAAACCAGAGGAAGACCAATCAAAAAGCTCCTGCACCTTGTTCGAGCCTAGGTTTGCAGAAGGCCAAACACAAGTCCTATTTATCCACATCCAACTCCGGATCTCCGTATCCTTGTGGAAGAGTGCTACTACATTTGAGAATGCCTTATATCTAGGAGCACGAGGCGATGTTTTCGAAGTTGTTGACTGGGAATCGCTGGTGATACTTCCCCCACGGGTGGCCTTCAAATCCTTAGAAGATGGCAAATACCTCTGTTCCCGCCGGATCGAACGACACCCATATCAAAGGTTCGAGTCCAACTTGGATGTTGGAGATCCATTGGTGGCCAAGGAGTTATTCGTCACTGCTGATGGAAGCCTTCGTATAAAGGACGGGCACTATGGCAAATTCTGGAGGCGTAGCCCTAACTGGATCTGGGCTGATGCATCATCCGAAAACACGTCCGACGACACTTTGTTTTGGCCTGTGAGAATCCAAGACAATGTCATTGCTCTTCGCAACTTGGGTAACAACAATTTTTGTGGTGGACTCACCACCGAATACAAAACCAACTGTCTCAACGCCGCCTACCCTAATATCTCTAAACAGTCAAAGCTGGTGGTGGAAGAGCTTGTTCTTTCAAGGAACATCTACAATATCAATTTCCGACTCTCCGACTCCAGGATCTACCACGAGCAGGTCATAGAAATGGACACAGCTCAAGCCGTTAACGACAGCCGAGACAGAGACTCCACTATCAGCCTCAAGTTTGCGGAAAAAGATTCCAGGACCCGTAGTTGGAATGGCAGCGTTTCATTGAAGTTGGGTGTCAAAACAACTCTCCAAGTCAATTCTGTTCCACTAATTCTTGACGGAAAGATCGAACTCTCGGCTGAGGTAACCACAGCATACCAGTGGGAAGAAACTACCACAGTTGAACATACCAGGGAGGCCAATTATGCTGTTGTTGTGCCACCATTATCTAAGATGAAGGTGAGTCTCATAGCTTCAAGGGCTTCATGCGATGTGCCTTTCTCCTACACTCAGCGTGACATTCTCACTGATGGCCGAACCGTTACCAAAATCATGGATGATGGCCTTTTCACGGGGATTAATGCCTACAAATTTGACTACCAAAACCAGGCATCCTATGGTAGCCAGCCTGTCTCTGTCTCTAGGCCATGGAGGCTCCCGCGTGCTGCGTACGTTGGGATTTGTGTGATTCTGGTGTTTAGTGTGTTACTGCCTTTGCTGCACTTGGTGGAATTTAGGTTTGCTCATAGAAATAATAAACACAAAAGTTGCTCCTTAATGTAATTCAGCCAATTGATTGAAATTTGATTTTCAGACCTTGAGGATTTATAGCACTTTTAATTTCATCTCATATGTGGCTGATAAAGTATGTAACAACTCAGATTAAAGATGTAATCTCTAATCATTTGTCAGATTTTATGCATACAAATACGACACCAACACTAAATTCGTATGAGACTCTTCTTATATTATGTGTCAGTATTGAGTGATAGACCAACAACTTCACAATCAATGATACGTGCACAAACAAACTTGTTTAAGACTTTTCTTCTCTATGCAAGAATCAAGATCGTTCCCTACATTCTCATCGATAATTAGTGTGATCTAGCTAGTTACTCTTAATTAATTCTAGAAAGCAAGATTTAATTAATTCTAGAAAGCAAGATGGACACTACTGCTTATATATCAATAATTTTATACGTGTGATGGGCCCTTATGAGTATGAATGAGATTATCTTGGGTTTTAGGGGGGGGGGGGGGGGAAGATAATTACAAAATGACAATAGTAGGTAATACCGTAATTAGACCGGATTTTGATCCTGACCCGCTCCAGATCTATGGCTATTGGACGGGTTTGGATCGAAAATTTTGATCCGTTAATGATCCGAATCCATTAACCCGTTTATTTAACGGATCAAATAAGGATTTAGGTCGATCTGATCCGTTAATGATCCGACCCGTTTTTATAATAATAAAATATTATTTTTTATTAATATATTATAATTTTAAAAAAAATATAAAATATGAAGAATTTCTAATACAATTTTTTTGCAGAAATTTAAGGGACAGTCCATCACCCAAGATTCCAAGAATCAAAATTCTTAATGCTAATGTACTTCTACTTTTGGTGATACTTTTCATGTTGTTTTAATATTTTATTAATATCTTATTTTTGAATCAAGCCCACAGGGCAAAATAGTATATTCATCATAAGCCAGAATAGGCCATTACATACCCTTCCGCTAGGGGTCATCATTTAGCCCGTGGGCCTAGTGGGCCGATGGAGGCCCGCCGGCCCGCAGGGCCAAAAGCCCGGTCCGGCCCGCCAAAAAGCCCGCCATAGGCCCGGCCCGGTGGGTAGAGGGCCGGGCTTGGTTTAGGGGTTAGAAACCCGGCCCGGCCCATAGGCCCGGCCCTCCAAACGCCCGCTAGACCCGGCCCGCCAAAAGCCCTCTAGGCCCGACCGGTAAAAGCCCGCAAATAAATATATATTATATAAAATTATATATATATATATATATATATATATATATATATATATATATATCTGTGTGTGTGTGTGTGTTTATATATTTAGGTTTATATAGATATATATGTGTGTGACTGTGTGTGTTTATAGATATATATACATGTGTGTGTTTACATATATTTGTTTGTGTGTATGCATGCATATATATATATATATATATATATATATATATATATATATATATATATATATATAGAAATATGTGTGTTTACATATATTTGTTTGTGTGCCTGCATGCATATATATATATATATATATATATATATATATATATATATATATATATATATATATATATCTGTGTGTGTGTGTTTACATATATATATATATATATATATATATATATATATAGATATAATATATGTATATATATATATATAGATATATATGTGTGTGTGTTTACATATTCATATAGACACACACACACATATTTATCTTATGTCCACGTACATCCATCGATGAAATATTTACAAACGTGATGTAAAAAAATAAGTAAGTTTTGTGGTCATCACGCCATCGGTCAATCAAGAAAACATGCAAGCGATTACGGTTGACCAATCCGATCGGGTTCGAAACTATGGTGAAATTGACTAAATTTTTAACCACACTCATAATTTATTGTAATAATCACATCCAACGGTCGGTTTTCCCATTTTATTTGAATTGGTAGAGGTTGCTCTTTGGAGTGTGTGATATATAAATATAGGTTTGTAAGAGTAACTAAGTTTGACCTAGTTGATCGAATTTGAAATGAGAACCAAATTGGCTAGAATTTTTACAACCACCATAAAATATTACAATCTCTCAATCAAACGGTTGGTTTTTCCAAATTCATTTTCCACTTCATGGTTGCTTTAGAATGAACCTCAACAATTTAAATGCAATGTATAAGTCATACAACTTTAAGAGGCAAATTGGTATAGGTCAATGTATTTGTAATTAAAATTGAAATTTGTATCTTATATCTACGCACATCCATCGATGAAATATTTACAAACGTGATGTAAAAAAATAAGCAAGTTTTGCAGTCATCACGCCATCGGTCAACCAAGAAAACATGCAAGTGACTACAGTTGACCAATCCGATCGGGTTCGAAACTATGGTGAAATTGCCTAAATTTTTAACCACACTCATAATTTATTGTAATAATCACATCCAACGGTCGGTTTTCCCATTTTCTTTGAATTGATAGAGGTTGCTCTTTGGAGTGTGTGATATATAAATATAGGTTTATAAGAGTAACTAGGTTTGACCTAGTTGATCGAATTCGAAACGAAAATCAAATTGGCTGGATTTTTTACAACCACCATAAAATATTACAATCTCTCCATCAAACGGTTGGTTTTTCCAAATTCATTTTCCACTTCATGTTTGCTTTAGAATGAACCTCAACACAATTTAAATGCAATGTACCGAGTCATACAACTTTAAGAGGCAAATTGGTATAGACCAATGTATTTGTAATTAAAATTGAATTTTTTTATCTTATGTCCACGCACATCCATCGATGAAATATTTACAAACGTGATGTAAAAAAATAAGCAAGTTTTGCGGTCATCACGCCATCAGTCAACCAAGAAAACATGCAAGTGACTACGGTTGACCAATCCGATCGGGTTCGAAACTACGGTGAAATTGACTAAATTTTTAACCACACGTATAATTTATTGTAATAATCACATCCAACGGTCGGTTTTCTCATTTTCTTTGAATTGCTATATGTTGCTCTTTGGAGTGTATGATGTATAAATATAGATTTATAAAAAATTAGTGTCTTTAAAAATTTATTTATCAATAAATTAGTATCTATATATAAATATAGATTTTTTTGGGTACAATATAGATTTGTTATCTTTGGTTGTATTTGATCATTATCCAATGAATTTCCAAAGCTTGATTAAAAAAAAATAATATTTGTGTCTTTAAATATTTATTTATAAATAAAGCCCGCAAGGCCCGGCCCAAAAAAGCCCGCAAGGCCAAGCCCGGCCCGGCCCGAAAAAGCCCGCAAGGCCCGCTTTATATGGACGGGCTTGGATCCTTCAATTTTTAATAAAGCCCGGCCCGGCCCGGCCCGCCATTATTTAAAAATATAGCAAGGCCCGGCCCGGCCCGGCCCAAGCCCGCTATGAATGGGCCGGGCCCGTTGACGACCCCTACCTTCCGCTGTCATTTAAGGACATAGACAGACAAGAATGTAGTGGTAATACCCACAATGGTACGTAGAAATTGACCCACTCATTATACATTTCAGATCATAGAGATATCGGATATCCTTCTTCGGTACTACTCCAGATACGCTAAAGAGACATAGAGTGCACATCGGTGCTTAGTTTCCTAATACAAGGAATTATTGTAATTTAGATAAAACTAAAAAACATAGGATTGGGCCTAGGCCCTAAACCCTAGCCCAAATAACATTGGACTAGGGCAGAAACCCAGCCCAACAATTTGCAACCCAACATGGTAGTCTTCAAGGAAATTCGCCCCAGGCCCATCAACCGGTTTGAGCCAGTCAGCCTGCTCCTCCCATCCCCCCGCCGCACTGCACCGTCCGGCAAGATCCGTCCGACCCACGTTGCCACGCTTTGCACTGCCACGCCACCCTCTTGGTGTTCCAAACCCCAACAACCTGCAGCACCACGTCGCCCAAGCTCCGCCGCCATGACCTGCATCACTACGGACCAAAACCATCCCCGATCTAGGTTGCCCAAAACCCCACCGCCATCGATCGAGATCCTTGACGTCTGCGATCCAGGAAACCCATCAGTAGGGATCGTAATACCGGCTCGTATAGTCTGACCACCACCATCTAAACCATCCCAGCCGAACCAACTGAAAAGCCAGAGCGCATTCCTCCAACGAAGTCACCATGGGTAGTAGTTCTCCCGTCCGACAGCAACCCCATAATGGCAGGAGGCCAGAGGCTATCCCAACATCCGGGCGCCGTCGGACGAGATCGAGAATTTGAACGGCGTAGGCCTTAGGGTTTCTCGAGATATAGCCCTCTATCTTATGAGGTATCATGATATAAATTTAATATTACTATTTAAAATTTTAAAATATTTGAAATTATAAACAGGTCAGATTAGCGGATCGGGTATCAGTTAATCCGGCAGATACAGATTTGGATCGAGCTATCAATGATCCATCGGGTTAACGGAGCGGGTTTGGATTGAATTTTTTTTTTTAAGTAAACGGATTTGGATTTAGGTCGATCCGATCCAAATCCGATCCATTTACAGGTCTAACCGTAATAGCTTCTTCTTTTTCTTTATTTTTTTTTTATTTTCTTTTTTCGGTGAAGAAGGTACTAGCTTTTGGTTTGAGGTTTAATTATCTACACGTTATCAAAAAAAAAAACTCAATTTGAATCAAAAAAGTTGTAAAATGAAAGACCTGAAACTTTAAATTGAAGAAAAAAGTTCAAGATATGGCTAATAGCTGCAATGTTGGGGTGATCCTGGAACAACTGAAAATAAATTGATTTTTTTTTTAATTTTGCAAAAGACATTTACGGCGTGCAATGCGCGTCGTAAATGAAAATTTAAGGCGTGCTTCTGAGCACATTTACGGCGTGCATAGAAAATCTACGGCGTGCTTATGAGCACATTTACGGCGTGCAAAAGACATTTACGGCTTGCTTATGAGCAATTTACGGCGTGCTTTTGAGTACATTTACGGCGTGCAATTTGCACGCCGTAAAAGTGAAAATTTGAGTTTAATTCTACGACGCTGTCTATAAGAGCGTCTCTTCGCGCACCGTAAAATGTCATTTACGGCGTTTTTTGCGCGCCGTAAATGACCTATTTTCCTGTAGTGATAAGTTATTATAACTGCAAGTTGGATTAACCTTCTGAATTGATTCATTCCAAATTTGATTTGAACCAGACAACGTCAATGAGAGAAAAGCAATTTGATCTGGCACTCTATCTCCTTCCGGTGGGCAAAACCATTTCATGTTTTACATGGGGGCAAGAAATGTGCTTGTAACAATCGAATTTGAATGCTGCCTTACATAAAGCCTTCCCCGGCTATGTTAATGTGAAGATTTCTCTTCAAGGATACAGAATTCAACTCGTGGTAGACAATCTTAATTTTTTAAGATGACAGATACACTATATTATATATATGGTGGTATGCCTCTGTGGCTCAAGTAAGAGTCAAGAAAATAAGGGTTTTCCCAGTTAGCCCCTCTCCGATAAACCCTAGCTTTCCAAGATCAGAACCTAAAAAATAAGTATATATACAGATCATAGATCGCCAAAATCAATTCGCATTATATTTTGCCTACTGTGAACGTACCCAAAATATATATACAAATATATATTTAAGATTATCACTTATCCCAGAATTTACAACTTCAGCAAACCCTGGAGCTCTAATTCACTAGGTAGCTGTGGTAAATCCCACCCGGGGTATCTCGTCGATTTATTAGTTACCTTCGTACGAGATCTGTGGTGGTCTTTGATGGTTTCATGGCTTTAGTGTTGCTTTAGTAGGGCTCCTGGGGTGTGTCATCGTGCAGGGTCCTAAATCGGTTCAACAGTCGAATGATCAATCTCGTTAGCAGCCAGCGCTCAACAAGCAAATTGGTGCCGGTGGTGATCCGATCTTAGAAGTCGAAGTCAAATCGCCTGCGCAACGTAGTTGGCAAGCTACGTAGCTAGCTAGTATTAGGTACATTTTCAAATGCCAAAAATGATCATTTCTATCAGATAAATTGTATGTGTGTGTACTACAGGAACCAACGACTTAAAATTGGGGATCTATATATACATATACAGGCCCGATCAGAAGCGGGTGTCCGCAACCCAGAAAAAGTGCGGACGTCCCTCCTTACAACTACATCAGGCGCCGACGGCGGCGCTGCTCTTGTCGGACGGAGTCCAAGGTCATCCCAAACGACGTCAGCATGAAGATGAAGGCCAAGATGATCGAGATCGAAGCGCTAGGGGGGGGGGCGAAACTTCACGCACCATCAAGGCGACTGTAAACTCGTCACCGACAAGTCCAAGGGGAAGAAGAAGCGCCAGATCGAGACCTGGTCTCCGTCCGGCAAGAGCAGTGGCGCCGTCGGTGCCTAATCAAGGCTAGATGATGGAAGACGGTGCCAAATCAGCACTTTTTTGGGTTTGCTAACGTCCGTTTCTGAACGACTCCGTATACATACATACATATATATATATACACATGGAGGTTTTGAAGAGGACGTCTGTAACCCAGAAAAAGTGTGGACGTCCCTCTTCCGGCGTCAAGAAGGCTGCGATGGCTGCGCTGCGGTCGCCGGACGAACCCTCTCGACATCCCGGACCAGTTTGCAGTTGGGTGGACTCGCCGGCTACCACTTTTCAGTCGACCTTGATCGGACTACCACTTCGCAGTCGACCACGCTGCTCAGACCTCCGATCTCGATCTCTTTGGCCTTCGTCTTCACTGCAAACTGGTCTGGGATGCCGTTGGCCTCCGTCCGGCAAGAGGCACGCCGTCGTCGGAGCTTGATGGTGGAGAAATGCCGGACGTCCGCACTTTTTCTGGGTTGCGGACGTCCTCTTCAGAACCTCTCTCTCTCTCTCTCTCTCTCTCTCTCTCTCTCTCTCTCTCTCTCTCTCTCTCTCTCTCTCTCTCTCTCTCTCTCTCTCTCTCTCTCTCTCTCTCTCTATATATATATATATATATATATAAAGCCTTTCTTGGCTGCGGACGTCCGTTCCTAAGCTAAGGAACGGATTTCCAGTTTTGACCCACTTTTCGATCACATTTTCACATCTTAACCGTTCAGTTTTTAGGTATATATGAGTAGATCACTTCTGCAAATTTTCCGCAAAATTGATGATCGTTAAGGCATCCAAAACTGCAATTTACCATTACAAACACGAACGGTTCTAGTTTGACAGATTCGGTTCGTTCGTGTAAATTGCAATTTTGGATGCCTTAACGATCATCAATTTGGCTGAAAATTTATAGAGATGATCTATACATTAGGACCTAAAAACTGAAAGGTTAAGATGTGAAAATATGATCGAAAAGTGGGTCAAATATGAAAATCCGTACCTTTTGCTTAGGTACGGATATCCGCACCTGAGCAAGGTTGTATATATATATATATATATAGGCAAACCTCGACAGAAAAATGACAATTTATTGAATGAAAAAGTTAAAAAGAGTACATGTCAATAGGAAGGGAAAGACAACAACCTTATCCCTCGAAAAATTAAAGAGACATAATCAAATCATATCAAATAATGAAGCACAAAAATTAGCTCAAGTATCAACAACTTGATTACCCTCTCTATAAATGTGTGGATAAAGAATGTATAGAATTGAACATGCAACCCGTGGCTATGTCGCTAGAAGTATTTACATAACTTGAGATCATCCTGCTACAAGCATGCATAACATTGGGCACAATACCCTCAACCTTGCACATATTTCTTGTTCGCCAGATGAACCACAAAACTCAAGGAGCAAAAACAAGCTATCCATAGGTCCTTTAGTTGAGGGCTGCGACCAACTCTATGACCCTCGAACAAAAACTCCAGTAATGTGCTAGGAAGACCACCCAATTCAAATATTTCCATGTTGGGCATGCTTTGCTTTGTCATGATTCTTGTGTTTCTCACTGATTGGAAGAAGTTCAATTAATTAGATGAAATTGGATGACTGACTGAATGGCAACAACTTAAATAATTGTTTCAAGATATATGTCATATAGAGAGCACCATGAGCATTTCTCTTTTTCACTTTCCACAGTGCAAATAGTTGGTAATGCTCAGTTAATCATTTCTTTGTTTCTCTAATTTACTTTTTAAGTCTTATGTAAATGTCATTTCCGTCATCTCGCCCTTTTTTGGGGATTCTGATGAACTATACTGCTTTGTACTTCTACATCTTTGTAACAGACTTCTTTATTGTATATAACTGAACGTAATCATCTATACATAGATTACTTGTTTTTGGTGGTATAATTGCTGAATTAAATTATGAACTTGACATTATTACGAATGTGTTACAGAGTCGTCTATTCGAAGATGGCGGATGAAATATGCAACTTGATTTTGTCTGATATTAGCGAGGGCCCAACACGAGATGTTCAGTTAAGTTGCTTTGACACCGTTTTCAGTGCGCCCATACCTCAGGACCTTCGCTCAAATCATTTGCAAGATGCAGTCTCTCTTTACATGCTTTCTATCCGAAGTTGCTACATAGGTAGGCCTTCCCCTTTATGCAGGGGCTTAAAAAAATCTGGGTGCTTTTTATTGAAAAGTTGGATAGGCATTGATCAAGGCACTTCGTTTGACTTGAAATTGTAAGAAGGCTACAGCACTAAATCATAATTTCATTGCACTTTGTTTGTTCCCTTCCGTTTTTCATTTTCTTTTTTCCCATTTCTTTATAAAATTGTTGACGATCACTTTAGGGCGAATATTGTTAGGTAGTTTAAAACGGAGAGCATACACAGTTAAGTCACTTAGCGGATGGCTCAGAGTTTGTCTTGGTGGAGCCTGTGAATCCTAGACTGTTTGATTAGGATTAGGTAGCGAGGTTATTACTTGGCAATAATTGATGATGAATCCGTGTAGCAAGAAAGCTAATGACTGGGTTGTGAGGTTTTCGGTTAACCATATCAAAACCCATTGCTTGTTTTATTTAGTAGTCACCAAAGCCCCTCTATTAATATTGTTTCGTCGTATTCATGAAGACAATTTTCTTACTACAGAATAGGATATTATAATCTGTGAGAAACACAGGTACTATATGATTCATCGTTCCAATTATTGTATTATACCACGCATAACCATAGAGCTTTCTCTGCATGATAACATTTAGGTTTAACACTTTGCTGGCTGTTCAACCTCGTCACTCGGATAGATGCATTCTTTACCTCAGGTTGCAGTTAGACTTGGTTCCCCTTGCTTCAGAACACGGGGGTGAGTTTTTAAACCTGTTTATGTCAAGAATGTACTTAAAATATTTTACTAAATAAATTGAACTACATTGAATATAGTAAGAAGCTCCGTATTTGGAAGGGTCTGGAGCTTGTACATTTCTGAAGGTGTATTTTGATTGTTTCCTTGGTCATTCTGCTGTGTCTTCCCAACCCTTTTCAGAGGCTCACTCATTAAACCTGCCAACGATGACTTCAGTTTTGACTACTTAAACAGATAGAAGATGAGAAATAGAGCCACCTTAATTAGGCTTGTTAATATTGCTTCGTCGCATTCATGAGGGTCACATTTGTCATAAGATGATGTAAACGAGGATACATCTCATAGGCTGTGCATCGTGTGCCAATCTCCCAGCTAGCTTATGAACAGTTTAGCGAGGAACAGAGGAGTCAATTGCTCTGGTAATCACCTCCAATGCAATTCCATCAGTGGCCTTCCAAAATGAAAGTGTTATAACTCTTTGATGGCGAACTATTCAAGATGTAGGATGTTTTTTATTTATTTATTTTATATTTTGAGGAGAAACTTAAAAACGCTTTCATTGCACGAAACGATCAAATACAATCTAGAGAGAGAGCTTCCTCAAGAAAAGGAGGAGCTGAAGTAAACGAGAAATTACAAAAAGAACGGGCCAATGACCATTTAGCAAGGGTATGAACTACACCATTGTCATAAATGAGCTCGTGAAAGAATACCCCGGTAGTTGTGAGAAAAGCTTGGAAACATCTTGGTATACTGGACGAAATGCACCAAAATACTGTTCCCCAAAATTTAAATGGAGTGTTTGAAAAAACTATGGAGCCAGTGAACACAACCAGTTGTTTCTCTACCTCCACTTACTAAAACAATTGAATCACAACCCTTGGCTTCTGCAACAGTTCATGATCTTGATCATAACGATTTTGTAGTTGAGCAAGATCAAGTACTACCCTTGCAGCAACAAGATCAAGCTCAAAACATTGTTGTGGAACCAAATCCAGAAATTGTAGAACCAAATCCACCACTTCGAAGGTCACGGAGTAGAGAACCTAAATTTGGGGGGAAAGATGATGATTATGTGGTATATTTACAAGAGGTGGAGCAAAATCTTGCAGATGATAGTGATCCAACCACTTTTCATCAAGCTGTCAATAGTGATCAATCTAAAAAGTGGTTATCAGCAATGGAGGATGAACTTGATTTGATGAAGAAAGATGTAGTATGGGAGTTAGTTGAACCAGATACAAGTCACAAACTGTCACGCCCCGGATTTTGAATAACAAATTCAAATCCGAAACATGAATTAATACAACTCACATAAATACAACCTGAATTTTTTTCTCAAAACAACCACACCTCACATCGCTCGATATTACATAAACCAAATCTCAAATTTGTTTATTACAGCACACTCTCACCAAATTATAAATGTAGCTCAATGAGCATAACACACCTCACAAAAGAAAGTCAGATTCACACAAATGCAGCTACTCTACGCAGCTCGATCACCTTTCTGATTTTCCTGACCTGTAGGATTACCCGCTACACCGTTTGAATAGTGTACCGGGATTGCAACAATACAAACCCGGTAAGCTTTTTGCAAAGCTCGTATGAGTAAATGAAAGGATTGCACGATTTAAAGTAACCAAATCAACTCAAGCATAAATTCAACTCAAGTATTTTCTTTGCATAATAATTGAAGTGTACAACGTCACTTCAAGCATCAATCAACTCACATCTCACAATGACTACTCAAAAACAAACAACTTCTTACTCAATATATACTCACAGGCTTATGATTTATTTATATAAATCATCCCATGCAGTATATTATACTTACAGGCTTATGATTAATTATATTAATCACCCCATTCAGTATATCATACTTACAGGCTTATGATTAATTATATTAATCACCCCATTCAGTATGTCATACCCAAGGGCATATGATAACTCGTTTATCCCCCAAGCAGTATGATGTACTCAAGGGCATACGATAACTCAAGGTTATCCCCCTAGCAGTATAGTGTACTCAAGGGCATACGATAACTCAAGGTTATCCCCCAAGCAGTACAAAGGCAGACAGACTAAAGCTCTAACTGAATCGTAGAGTGTCACCTTGGCCAAGGTTCACCCTTACGAAAATATTTGCCTCAAATCACTCGACTCCTCATTTAACTCATCTCAACGACTCAACTATAGCACTTTACTCAATTACTCTTTATCACACTCAACTCAACCTATAAGATAAATTATATCTTCTAGAGAGTAATGCTCGAATTGTAAATCAATCGCATCAATTCCACACTTCACCAAATACCACACATCCAATATATATTCCACGTAAATATATATATATACGTAGTCACCCACACAAGAATGACCACTAATACCAACTATAGTTCACATGCATTAAAATCAGGAAATTCATTTTTATAGTTTAAATACATTTTACTTACCTATGGACCGTAGTTGAGCAAGTCCATATAATTTAAAACAAATATTTATTTTCATAAAACAATTTCCACAATTTCCCAATTAAATAAAATCACCGAATTTCGGTTCGTGAATGAACCATGTGCGATTTACTCACCTCGATATTCCCGCTGCGTCTTCAATTCAACACAATACACACCGAAACCGCTCACCCAAGGGAGACCGTCAATCACCTAATCAAACATGACCTTAACTTAGCCAACAACTCAAAAACATACTCAAACGACAATCCAACGGTCGGATCGAAATTAAATGATGATCCAACGGTCGGATCCTCACAGATCGCCTTAGGATCATCCTCCAAAAATCATCACGAAGATCCAACGGTCGGATCTTCCTGAATCGTCCTTACTAACATCTTCACAAATTTATACGAAAATCCGACGGACGGATTCTCACGAATCGCCTCCCTAATCACTATTTAGCAATTATACGAAGATCCAACGGTCGGATCTTCGCCCATGACCACACAAAGCCACTGGGACAGTCATAAGATCAACATATCAAAACTATAATTCCATCGGGCGGTCCGATCTTCACAGATCACAAATTGAACGATCGAAATCGTAAAATTCATAACTTAAACATACGATCTCTAAAAATTATGAATTATATCTGCAAACGATCGTATCGACACGTAGAACACAAAAATGGACAGAAACTGTCCTTAAGGTGGCCGGAGGTCGCCGGAAACCACCATCAGTGGCGGCGCCGCCACCCATCCAAAGTCAAAATTTGACAAAACTCCCAACATCAAAGTCCTTCATCTCAACTCCAATTTCACTTTTCATAACTACACCAAAGTCAGATTATAAGCCAAAAGAGTCGAATTTTACCTCACAACATTTTCAGATCGGATGAACCCTAGTTTCCAAATCGTGCGAATTCGATCACCACAGCTCGATTTGATGCAACCCACCTTAGGATAAATGATCTACATCCTCAGGAGTGCAGAATCCCTTCAAGAAAAATGGCAAAAGGTGACCGGAGGAGGGAGAACAATAGTGGCGAAGTGAGGCGATTTCCAACTCGGCTGCACCATGTTCTTCGACTTGCAGAGACCACCACGATGGTTATTTCCCATCGATGTCTTCTTAAAAGTTTTAAAGGACTTCAGGGCGAACGAATTTTCTTTTGGAAGCAAGTCGATTAGAGGTCTGTGGAGAGAGATATGGCCGGACAAAGGAGAGCCCAGAAAACGGTGGGGGAAGAGCGATTTTGTCGTTGGCAGTCCCACTTCTCGGTCTCGATTCTTCTTCTCCAGCTCGTTTCAAGTTCGATTGGTTGCCCAGACTTCATGTATAGACCAAGGCGAGCAAAAGCCCTCCAAGAACTCGGCCAAAGGTGGCCGGAGTTGGGAGAACGATGGAGGCGAAAGGAGGAGGCGCGGCGGGGCTCGGGAGAGAACTGGGGAGGGATTTCTGGAATTCTGGAAATTCTGTCCTTGTTTGCAATTTCCGGAAATAGAAATGTATTTATACCAAAATGGAAATATCTTCAAAAATCCATAACTAATTCACAGGAACTCCGATTTTCGCGTTCTACATATGCACGAGTTCGTATCGACGAACTCTACGACTTTCATGAAGGAAATTTTCCCAAATTCCATAAGCATAAAAAGTCAACTTTTCACGAGCCCCTAACTTATGTTCGTTTTCGAATAAAACTTGTTTGAACTAATTCCACCACTCCTCCGAGCTTCGTACTTTCTCCCATGACCACAAAATCATTTCCAAAATGTCATCGGAAATTAACTTGAATTTTCGGGGTATTACACAAACCAATAGGTTATAAGTGGGTGTTTAAAACCAAGAGGGATGCACATGGAACTGTGGAAAGACACAAGGCAAGGTTAGTAGCAAAGGGGTTTACACAGAAAGAGGGAAAAATGCAGTCTGGGAGTTAGTTGAACTAGATACAAGTCACAAACCAATAGGTTGTTACTGGGTGTTTAAAACCAAGAGGGATGCACATGGAAATGTGGAAAGACATAAGGCAAGGTTAGTAGCAAAGTGGTTTACCCAGAAAGAGGGTGTGGATTACACTGAGACTGTTTCTCCAGTGTCCACAAAGGGTTCTTTCAGAGTAATCATGGCATTAGTGGCTCATTTTCACATAGAATTGCATCAAATGGATGTGAAAACAGCATTCTTAAATGGAGAATTAGAGAAAGTAATTTATATGAAGCAACCTGAAGGGTATATTCAAGTTGGAAGTGAAAATCTAGTATGTAAATTGAGAAAATAAATTTATGGATTAAAGCAAGCATCAAGACAGTGGTATAAAAAGTTTGATTCTATGATTTCAATCTTTTGGTTTCACTGAAAACATTGTGGATCAGTGTGTATACTTGAACAAAGTGGGAGGAAATTCTATTTTTCTTATTCTCTATGTAGATGACATTCTGCTAGCTAGCAGCAATGTCAAATTACTCAAGGACACTAAAATCTTTCTGTCGAATCATTTTGACATGAAAGATTTGGGGGAAGCATCTTATGCCCTTGGCATAGGATTTAGAGAGAGAGAGAGAAAAAGCGAGATGTTCAGGTTGTCTCGGCTAAATTATATCATAAAAGTTCAGAAAAGGTTTGGAATGAAGGGTTGTGCATCTGGTGCAGTTCCCATGTAGAGGAGATAAATTAACAAAGCAGCAATGTCCCGAAAATAGTTTAGAAAAGGATGAAATGGAGTCTAAACCTAATGCTAGACTTGTGGAAGTTTGATGTATGCACAGGTCTGCACTACACCTGATTGTCATTTGCAGTTGGAATTCTTTCTAGATATCAATCAAATCAAGGTATGGCACATTGGGTGGCTGGGAAGAAAATTCTCAGATACTTGCAGAGGTTGTGGTTTAAACTTCGAGAATCCAGAAGTGTACAGTAGGACTTCAAATATATGATATTAAGTTGATATGCATTTTCATATGGTGGTTTCATCACATCAGTTGTTGGATATAAGTGGAATACATGAACTGAAGTCAGTGGCATGATTCTGGTGTATATTATCTTAATACATTCATTCTCTTGCTCTGCACCAAAGATTTCATTTTGACCATATCTGAATAGATTCTGGTGCACACCAAGGTTATTGCTTGTTCTGAATATCTGGGTTCAATTGCTATGAGTAAACTGTGATTGTCCAAGTGGGAGATTAGAAACATTTTGGAAATATCACATATTACTATAAAGATAATAGCATTTGATTAAATATTTAATTTAAGTAACATGGAATATGATTGTTATCACCCACTTATGCAAAATCTATCAAGTGCTTATGGAAATATATTAATGATAATCTTTAATTTGGTTACTTATCTGATATGAAACATGTGGTAAATAGAAGTGATCGAGTTGCTTATGACTTCTACTATGGGAAGAGTCGAGTGTTCAAGCACTCTAGTCCCTGCATTCTCTACGTTGAAATAGAACATTCAGTCCTTCCCCATAAACAAGGACTGAATGAACATTCAGTTCTATTTAGAGATCTGCAGAGGGCTATTGTTCATTTTGTTGACTTCATGGATCCTTCAGGTATGAACATTATTCTATTCCCTATGCTCTGTGTGTGTGTGTGTGTGTGTGTGTGTTTGTAATTCATTGAATTGTGTGCGTATATCTATCAATTGATCCAGTGCTTGTTCATGTTACAATATACATATAACACAAAGGTGTCTTTAATTCAATAAAATGGCACGCATGAAATCAGCATACATGATTGTTGATTTTTGCAGTTGCAAATACCAGTTGTATGAGTTCTGTGATCTATTTACTCATGCAATTCTACTAGTTGAGACTTGAGAGCATAATATTTGCTGCATTTTTTGGAGCATAAATCTGCGCAACCTTCTGCTTCTCCTGCAAATGGCAAATCAGCAATTTAAGACTACTTTTAAGTTTAACACAAATAGAAAATTAGGAAACAAGATGCAAAAAACAATGAACACAAAATATGCATGACTGCAAATCCTGGGTTATGTTTCTCAAAGACCATTTAAGTAGGTTAGTTACTACATAATCTGCAAAAAACATCTAACAGCTGTGATTTTGAATATGAGAGCTAAATGGTAGAAGGACCAATGGTTTTGTAGAATAATAGCATCCAAACCGAAACCAATTTATCATGAGTGGAGATTGATCCCCTATCATACCCTAGCCTTCTTTGATACTGTGTAGAATTTAGAACTGCGTTGGCTATAGATTAGTATATTGCTATCTAATTAATTAAGGTTTTGAATTCTTGATCAATAATTTGATATGCATGTAACACATATACCAGAGTTGATGTTGGTGCACATGGAAGTTGTGCAACCAAGGCTGCAGTAGTAGAGAGGCTCCGGCAGCGACTTCTTGCAATTTTTCAAGCATTCTGCAGTACAGATTGGGCTGGTTTTAGAACCTGCACATTTGAGTACTGTACATTTAATTATGCAGAAAGGTGACTGAGCTTGCACTTCAGTCACCAAAATCACGATCATCAGGACCATAAGAACATGCATGTAATACCCCGAAAAATCCAAATTAATTTCCGTGGATTTTTAGAAATGATTTCACGATAGTGGGAGCGAGTACGAGGCTTGGAGAAGTTATGGAATTAGTTCGAACGATTAATTTTCGAAAACGAACGTTATTTAGGAGGTCTCAAAAAGTGACTTTTTATACATTGGGAATTTGGGAAAACTTCATTCATGAAAGTTGTAGAGCGCGTCGATACGAGTTCGTGGACATATGGAATGCGAAAATCGGAGTTCGTATGAGAAAGTTATAAGCGATTGAAAATCGGGAAAATTCTATAAATACAGAAATTTCAGAAACCTATATTTTCTCCCCAATTCTCTCCCGAGCCCAGATTTGTTCCTCTCTCTTCCACCGGCCATATCTCCCTCCACAGACCTCCGATCGACTTGATTCCAAAAGTATTTTCATTCGCCTTGAAGTCAGTTAAAACTTTCTAGAAGACATCAAAGTGAGAAAAGAACCATGGAAGGTGCTAGGAGGCCGAGAAGCTGCACAGCTCGAGCTGGAATTCGCCCGATGCTGCTCTTCCTTCACCGGCCGATATCTCTCTCATCCAACCTCGAATCGAGTTGATTCCAAAAGGGATTTTGCTGGGCCTGAGCTATATTACAACTTTGTAGAAGACATCGAGGGGAAATAACCAACGTGGTAGCCGCTACAAGTCGAAGAACACGGTGCAGTCGAGCTGGAAATCACCTCCTTTCCCCACCGTCGTTCTCCCTCCTCCGGCCACCTTTTGCCGTGATTCTTGAGAGGATTCTGCACTTCTGAGGATGTTGATCATTTCCCCTAAGGTGGATTGCATCGATTTCATCTGTGGAGATCGAATTGGAACGAATTCAAAACTAGGGTTCTTCGGGTTTCAAACCTTATAAGGTAAAATTCTACTTTTTGGCTTATAATCTGACTTTGGTGTAGTTATGAAAGTTTCAATTCGAGTTAAGATGAAGAACTTTCGTGTTGGGAGTTTTGTCTAATTTTGACTTTGGATGGGTGGCGGTGCCGCCACTGTGATGGTGGTTTCCGGCGACCTCCGGCCACCCCAAGGATAGTTTCTGTCCATTTTTGTGTTCTACGTGTCGATACGATCGTTTGCATATATAATTCATAATTTTTGGATATCGTATGATTAAGTTATGAATTTTTAAGTTTCGATCGATTTCGATCGTTCGATTTGTGATCTGTGAAGATCAGACCGTCTGATGGAATGGTAGATTCGATATGTTGATCGTATGACTGTCCCGATGACTTTGTGTGGTCACGGGCGAAGATCCGACCGTTGGATCTTCATATAATTGAGAAACAGTGATTAGGGAGGCGATTCGTGAGAATCCGTCCGTCGGATTTTTGTATAAATTTGTGAAGATGTTAGTAAGGACGATTCAGGAAGATCCGACCGTTGGATCTTCGTGATGATTTTTGGAGGTTGATCCTAAAGGCGATCCGTGAGGATCCGACCGTTGGATCATCATTTAATTTCGATCCGACCGTTGGATTGTCGTTTGAGTATGTTTTTGAGTTGTTGGCTAAGTTAAGGTCATGTTTGACTAGGTGATTGACGGTCTTCCTTGGGTGAGCGGTTTCGGTGTGTATTGTGTTGAATTGAAGACGCAGCGGGAATATCGAGGTGAGTAAATCGCACATGGTTCATTCACGAACCGAAATTCGGTGATTTTATTTAATTGAGAAATTGTGGAAATTGTTTTATGAAAATAAATATTTGTTTTAAATTATATGGACTTGATCGACTACGGTCCATAGGTAAGTAAAATGTATTTAACTATAAAAAAATGAATTTCTAGATTTTATTGCATGTGAACTATAGTTGGTATTAGTGGTCACTCTTGTGTGGGTGACTACATATATATATATTTACGTGGAATATATATTGGATGGTGTGATTTACTGAGTTATATTTTGAGCATTACCCTTTGGAATATGTGATTTATCTTAGATGTTGTGTTGTCTATGATAATGGGTAATTGAGTAAAGTGCGATAGTTGAGTCGTTGAGATGAATTAAATGAGGAGTCGAGTGAATTGAGAAAAGCAGTCATTCGTAAGGTGAACCTTGGCCCAGGTGACACTTTACGATACAGTTAGAGCTCTAGTCTGTCTGCCGTCATATTGCTTGGGGGATAAACGAGTTATCATATGCCCTTGGGTATGACATGACATACTGAATGGGGTGATTAATATAATTAATCATAAGCCTGTAAGTATGATATACTGAATGGGGTGATTAATATAATTAATCATAAGCCTGTAAGTATAATATACTGCATGGGATGATTTATATAAATAAATCATAAGCCTGTGAGTATATATTGAGTAAGAAGTTGTTTATTATTGAGTAGTCATGATGAGATGTGAGTTGATTGATGCTTGAAGTGATGTTGTACATTTCAATTCTTATGCAAAACAAAATTAAAATGTGCTTGAGTTGATTGTGTTACTTTAAATCGTGCAATCCTTTCATTTACTCATACGAGCTTTGCAAAAAGCTTACCGGGTTTGTATTGTTGCAATCCCGGTACACTATTCAAACGGTGTAGCGGGTAATCCTGCAGGTCAGGAGAATCAGGACGGTGATCGTGCGGGTTAGAGAATTTGTTTTAGTTTTACAGCAATTGTAATTGTGAGGTGAGTTATGCTCATTTGAGCCTTACAATATAATTTGGTGAGAGTGTGCTGTAATAAACAAATTTGAGATTTGGTTTATGTAATATCGAGCGATGTGAGGTGTGGTTGTTTTGAGAAAAAATTCAGGTTGTATTTATGTGAGTTGTATTAATTCATGTTTCGGATTTGGATTTGTTATTCAAAATCCGGGGCGTGACAATGCACAAGTCTCCTGGAGCTATTTCCTTCCATTATTTCTCTATCCCTTTCCTTTCTTTCTATTGATAATCTAAGACACTCCTAAATTCCTCAGAAACAATCTTTTTATAGGCCTAAACCTTAATTAGTTATGAAACAACTCTTTTCACCTAAAGTTGCTTTAACATTAATATCCCATAAACTTTAGTTTTTGTATTAGTTGACAATAGGATTTTACCTGCTCTTTGCCATGATTGAATATCTGGTTGTGTATTCAAAAGTCCACCCTTGAACTCACCCATGGATTTTATCATAATCAAGTGCAGAACATCTTTTTGCCACAAAATCCATGCTAATTCAGATATTCATTTCAACTGGTGATTCCTTCCATTAATGCATTTTCTGAATTCTGAAGGTCTTGAGTATGCCAGGGTCCTCTCTGCTATTATATATGCCAAGGAAAAGATAGTGCATTGCTATATGCCCTGTGAGGTTCATTTATACACTACTAGAAAAATGCCCTCAGACATCGGCCAAAAACCGATGAGAAAAAGAATCCCGACCGATGTCTTAGTGGGTGATGAGAAAAGTCCGGAAAATCCAGACATCGGTTTTTAGCCAATGTCTAGTATCATTATACACATCGGTTCCTCATTATAAATCGATGTAAATACGTTTAAATGATAACAAACTTGTATGTTTATATATTGTTAAACCCTCATCTTATTGCCTTTAATGCTTAAAGAAATATAGATCATACAGCACAAGTATGCATTTTAACATCGTTATTCATTTAAAAACGATGACTGATACTGTTTCACACATCGATTCCCATGAACGTTTCTTGTTGTGAATGATTTAGACGCATAATTTGCCTCATATCCCACGATTTCATATTCAATATACAAAGTTTAATATTGTATGAACCGATCTATTTACTTGCATTAACATCAGATTCCAGGGAAAAAACGATGTTAATTATCTTGTACTACATCGATTCAGGTAAAACAACGATGTCTAATGCCTTGTAATAAATCGAATCTCTGAAAAAAACGATGTCCATAGATTTTCATAACATCGGTTTTCTTGTCTTCATCGATGTCAATACTCATACTGGACATCGATCTCTATCTAAAACACGATGTGCACTAGCTTGTGGCACATCGATTCCAACATAATAATTCGATTTCCTGTGGTTAATGAGACATCGATTTTGATTTTGGAACTGATGTATTTCTCTTAGTGGACATCAGTTTTTATAGTTATAACTGATTTAAACTTTATACATAGACATCAGTATGGAATGAGAGGATTGATGTCCACAAAATATGTAGCTATTGCTATAAAATGCAATATCCACAGTTGACCAAAGTGATTTGAATATTGAGGTATTTTGTCTAAAATCATCATCACTGACAGTTCACAAAATAGGCAAAATAAAACCCCAATGAACCTACTAATTACATGGAATTTGTTCAAAGTACGTGGTCACTTATTGCAATGTGACCTTCGGAACATTTGTTATAGTAATACCAGCAGATTTCCATCAAGTTTTGCAGAGCCATCTTTCTAATAATAGGTATCTGTAAATGAAACAACTAATATTACCAACTTTTTCCAATATGAGCATTGGCTGGAACACCGTTTCCAGTCTAAGTCCTGATAGCTTTTGAGAGAATGCAAGTGCTGTGCAAATTGCCAGCTTCTTCCTTTCATTTTCCACAAAAAGCTCCAATGACTGAAGGAAATGTCGCATGACATTTTCAAGATTCTTTATCAGAAATAGCCTTCGCCTCAAAATCTTTTGTATGTAGATAACAGATGGTATAATGACTTCACGTCTACGCTCAGACTCTAGTACAGAGTAAGGGTGGTGCTCCCCCTTATCAGGTTTTGTTGTTCCTGGTTGTGTACGGCCCCCAGTGAAAACAACCTACAGTTTTGAACAAATTGTAAGACCTAAAGTTGCATTATTGGTAGATTATTCATGAACTCATGCTAAAATATCCATAGAAATTACCAAATAATTATAACAAAATTGTAAGACCTAAAGTTGCATTATTGGCATATTATTCATGAACTCATGCTAAAATATCCACAGAAATTACCAAATAATCATAACAAAATTGCGTGTAAAAAAAAACAACAAAAAGTACCCAAGCATTAAGAGAACTTGCCTAAAAAAAGATGTCACCGTATCTTGAGAAGTTAAGGTCTGAAGATTCAATGCTCTTGGCAATAAGTTCCTGCACAAATCAACAGATGACCAACTGACAAAGCAAAAGGACACAAGGACATAACTAGACAAGATCACCAGCACAAAGCTAACAATTACCAGATCACCAGCATTATCCAGATAAAATCTGGACCATTGCATCTGCAAAAGCTGCAGGGTCCAGCGGCACTGCAATATTCCGTTTGCGGGTCTTAATCTGCGTGCCACTGTACATAGAGAAAAATGAAAAACATGACATGCAAGTCAGGGATAAGAAGATATACATTCAACACCTATATTCTTGTTGAATTTAACCAAACTGACAAGATAGAACTCCAATAACTACATAGCAAACTCAATTCAAACTTTTATTTAATGCAAAACTATTTGATAAGATTGATCATCAATAATGAAAATTAGTTCTTATAAAACTGTCTAGTAAAAGTAAGTTGAATATATTGAGTAAATGACAGAAGATACTTAAAAAAGGAGCTAAAATGTGCTAAAAGAGGGACCGTTAAAGAGAATATAATAACCATGACTAACCGTTCTGAAATTATCGAGGGATACGTGTCCATGTTTGGGTTCCAAGAGCGTAAACTGAGCCCTAAGATAGTAGAGCTCATCTTCTGTCATAGCCTTGGAAAGAGCCTGTAACAACAAGAAGGTGCTTAGAAAGGATCCCAGCCAAAATCACAAACACACACCCGAAAACACAGAGACGTTGCCCCAAAAGGTGGCTCATGCATGCCTTGCACCACTCAATAATGTATAACTTCTACAATAAACCAAGCTTAGCTAAACTTGTTATCTTTAATTTTAACCTCTTTTTTTTTTTTTTTTTCTTTTTTTCCACCTTCCTTGGCGGTTGGCGAAACTAGGAAAACACATCTTATTGTGAATGTATGTTACCTTCATTGCTGCACGCCTGAAAGGTGTGGCACGAACATATGACTTAACCAACTTGTGGATTACTAAATCTAAAGGCACAGCTTGTCTTTCATCCCTTAGCCATGGGTGGCCTGTGAAGACAGCAGATAGATAAAAAAGAAATAACTATACACATACATGAAACTAGCAGAAAAAACTAGTGCAATATCATAATCCATGAGGTACTAGAGAGAGTGTATCAATTATTTATGAATCCACTGAAGATTGTATGGAATATTAAAAACTGACTTACTTAAAGCTTGAGCAGCAGTCATTCTTTTTCTGTGATCCTTGTTCAGAAGCCTCTCAACAAAATCTTTGGCTTCTGGGACACTGTGGGTTAAGGTGTATCATTAAAGTTAGGATCAGCTCTTAGCACCGAATGGAAGATTCCTGATTCAGCTCTACTTCTACATAGCAATATATATGTTATTACCCCTATGCTCCACATATCTGCTTCAACACTGTAGGATCTATGTAGCACTTTAGGTGCAACATAGTATGCACTACCAACAATATCATTGAGGCGCTGATCTGCACAAATAGAACTAAGGTTCTTTGAAAAGTGAAAATGATAACTAAAGATCTTGTATATTGATTTCTAGAAGGCCATTTTTAGTTTTCAAACAATATGGCCAACACGTCAAGAAAAAGACTCCTAAACAATCCAAGGAAATAAACAGATTAATAGATGATGCAGAAGAGCTTCAGAGGGAAAAAAAAAAAAAACACTACAACCACAACTAATATAAGCAAGAAGCTATTAGCCTATTACAAAAGAAGTCCAAGGCATGAATCAAAGTGCAGGAACACCTTGACATTTTATCCTCACTGCTTCTTCATGTTTCCAATGGTTATGAATATCATTCAACATATTGTGAGTCAAACCATCTCTCCCTACAAGAAATCAACCAAAGTAATAATAAGATGTCGGCAGAGAAAAATAAGAGGAAGAAGACTGAACTATCAGTGCATACATTACTTGTTCTTGTTCGGTACCTCAATTAAAACATAGAAAACTTCAAATAATGCAAAAGTACAAACTTTGCACAGCCAAGCTTGATCAATGAACAAAAGGAATACAACCTCACAGAGCAAATGCACTGTATGGAATCCAAACACCAAATTTCTCAAGACCCAAAACTACCAATTGTATCATATACTCTCCCCAGCTCAAAAACCTCAAACCAATACCAAGCAGAAGAAATACCACCTCCAGTTCATTCCCAAATTCCTAATCAAAGTAATGAAATCAAGACCCAAACTACGAATACTGTCAAATACTCATCCAGTTCTACACATCACTTCCTAAAACACATCAAACAAAGAAAAAAGCTCACACAACAAGAACAACCAAATACCCAATTCCTAAGCACATCAGACTATTAGAAACCTTAAAATCAGAACCATCATACGAAAATAAGACTACCCAGATTATCAAACAAACTCTACAGCTCATCAAATATGAAAAATCACTACCTAAATTGATTTGCTTCTTGGTTTTCCCTCTCTGACATTTCTCCACCAATTATCAACTACAACAACAAGAAACCTCAAAATCAGCTCAATCATACAAAAATAGAACTACCCAGATTATCAAACAAACTCTGCAGCTCATCAAATACGAAAAATCATTATTCAAATTTATTTGCTTCTTGGTTTTCCCTTTCTGACATTTCTCAACCAAAATTTGAAGGATTAGGGTTAGGTTTTGGCTCCGTGTAAGCGGCTTCTGAGTCGATCTTTGGAGGATCCAAGGGCAGCGCAGTGGCCATGGCTGCTGCAATTCTGCGATTTTATCTTTATGCAGAAGAAATATGGGTAGAGACGGAGAGATAGCAAGAAGAACCCGGAATCTGCAAACCCAGAAATAAAGAACAGAGTGTGCATGAGTGAGTATTAGCAATCAAAGTTACTTGAAATACACTGTGGAAATTAACAGAGTACCTGATGCCGGTCGCGCCGTCGTCATTGCGGTTGTGTTCAGTTCCTCCGTCGCTGGCATTTGGTGCTCGAAGTCGCACCAATCGAGGAGGATAGACTCCTTGGAGGCCGGTTGGACCAGTTGGGGTTCGGATCTAGGAGCAACGACGTGGTGGCGTTGGACGAGAAGTATAGGTAGAGGCGATGGCGCCGGTGAGGGATCGGAGGCAGTAGTTCAATAAGGAAGAGACAGTAGCTGTGGAAAGAGAGCAGGAGAGGAAGGAGGAGAACGCTAGGGTTTCAGGGAAGAACGAGAAAGAAAAAGCTGAACCCGGAGAACGAGCGCAGGTTGGAGAAGGAGCTAAGGTCGGGGATGCGAAGAAGGAGGCAGTCAACACTGAGTCTATCAATTAGGTTTCGAAAGTTTCAGACAAAGCGACTAAGTGTTGGGGGGAATGAAAATTTGGCCCCCGCGTTTTTCAAACTTTTTAAGTTAGTCCCTCCGCGTTTTTTTCAAATTTTCGAATGAAAGTTTACACATCGATTAATTTAACGACCGATGTTAATAATCACAATAGAAATCGATATTTCATAAACCGATGTTAGGATGTATTTTTTACATCGCGTGCAATTCCGACCGATTTAATAGTGGTGATGTCTGATGGCATAATTCTAGTAGTGATATCAGTTTCATGCAGATCTGTCTTTTAATTTACTGGAGCACTGCTAATCTACTTACCAAAACTTCTGGCAGACACCATTTAACAATTTTCATTACTTGGTTCGGTTGTTGACAGACCAAAAAAAAAATGCATTTGTAGATCAAATTTTTGCGGCATGCAAAGATGCGTACTATGCTTTGCAGAAGGTGATGATCGATTAACCACAAGTGGGCTAACCTGAGAATTGTCTGGTTAGAATGCAAGTAAGCAAGTTTTCATCTGTAACAAACTTTACTGACCTAACTGCAAGCACTGTAAACAGATTATGCTAAAAAAAAAAGCTAGATATGTGTCACTAAAAGAAAAGTAGCTAGAGGCAACCTTCATAACAGAAGAAAGTAAACAAGATTGAAATATACAGTTGGTGTCGCATGTAATTATGTACCGGGTGACTCACATGGAAGGGTACCTTAAATTAGGCAATTAAAATGCGTGTAAATTTCAAATCGTCTACTTTAAAAAATATGATATTGGTGATAAAGCATATCTCTCAGAATAGTAATGGCTTACCTTGGACGTGTAGTTCCAGGTACAAACAGTTCCTGAATGCAAATTTGCTAAGAGTACTGCAGAAAACACCACTATGTACATGCTAAGTTAGTCCAGTGAAATTGTAAAACTAATGCATTAATGTCAATGTCTTCTGATAATAATGACAAGATTCAAGTATGAAGGAGTTGGAACTGACGTGGATAGTAAGGTTCATAGCTGAAAGAGCTCAGCTGTTGTCTATTTATTTGCAGTAAGATTGCTAGAGAACCAGATATAAGCAATCAATGTTACCTCAGGAAAGAAGTTATGTAAAGCGCACAAATTTGTATCCATTAATGGTCGGCCTATGTTAGTACTAATTAACTACTAAGTATCAACTTGTACATTCAGTTCTGTTAAATTGTTTCCTGAAAATTAACATACATTATCTAATTGTTTCATTGTGCTTGGGCTTAATAATGATTCATGCCTTATGCCTTAGGGCTCATCTATTCTCATCTATTCTCAACTTGCTATTACTGTTTCGATAAATGCTCAGAGTCGTTTTCATCTACTGAAGAGCCAATGTGAGATAAGAGTCCACGTACATTTCAAATTGCTGTTTCAAATACTGATGTCAACTGTTATGGATTCAAGAGTCCCGTCCTTGAGTCATAAGATCTCTGAATCCCAAACCATGCGAGGATTTTACTATCTGAGTGCATGTCTTTCATTCATGGTACTTTTAATTTTCTTGATTAGTATGATAATTCCTCCCTTGGGATATATGTAGAAATTGTAATTCATTGATTTGTACATTTACAATGTTTACAATATATAGGAGAAGCAGCATCAGTTTTGCAATGCCGTAATAACTATATTTAAAACAATATCAAAACTGATCCTAGATTGATGCACAGCAGTATAGGCTACAGCTATCTATATTTGTAACAATATTAAAACTGATCCTAGATTAATGCACAGCATTATAGCCATATCAATGGCTAGTGATTGAGGAAGATTGATTATCTTTAACAATATATTCCAACTTAATGGTACTTGAACCAAACTACTCATCATGCATGGCAATTGTAAATAAGGATGGAACTTGCAGTTCATCATCATATAGGAGAACTCCCTAATTTCTAACTCCATGAAGCCAGAATAAGGCTTATGTCGACTTAGAAATTTCAATCAATATTGAATAGAAGCGGTTGATTAAATTAAGAGATCCTTTAAGATTTATTGTGATAATGCATCTGCAATGTTTTCTACGAAGAACAATAAAAGATTTAAAGCATCCAAGAAAATGCATCCCCCGCCCTTCTCAGAAATTTCACGAGCCCATACCACTACGTACCTCTTAAGAGTGAGTTCTATCAATTATTGATCAACCATGCCATACTTCAAATAGCCAGACCAGCCATATTTCCCAAATTATGGTGATGTCTAGCAATTGCATTTTAGTGATTCGAGCTAGGGACATGGGAAACCTATCGACCTATTTAAGCTAGTATATTGGGACATTTTCAATTGCCAAAAACTGCTCATTTCTATCACATGCATTGACTGTTTAATTTCATTCTGAAAGGACCAACGAGTTAGAGAATTGGGTTCTATAAATCGTGAAAATGAAAGAAATGCAACTTAATTCTTACCATAGCCCCTACCCAACAAATAAAATAAAAAACATAATCAACTCCAGACTAAAGATCAACTCCAGACTAAAGGAGTGTGAAAGCAGCTCCCACATTTAAGAAGTGTGAAAGGCTGAAAGCAGCTCCCACATTTGCTATTCCAACATTATCCGATTCCATAGCCCCCTACCCAACAAATAAAATAAAAAACATAATCAACTCCAGACTAAAGATCATCTCCAGACTAAAGGTCCTATATCCATAGCTTTAAGAAGTGTGAAAGCAACTCCCATATTTTCTATTCCAACATTATCCGATTCCATGTTTTTCTTTTCTAATGTATTCACGATCACTTTCAACCAATGAAGCCGATGGGTTCTTGACTTCTAATAGCAAATGATCGAGAGTGAGACCCTCCTCTTGTGAGGAGATGAGGCCTTCCAAGATGATTTGGTCTTTGTCATCATGAGTTGTATTCGTCAAAGGTAGGTTTATTACGTTGGGGTCCAGATTGGGTCGTCACCATTCCACTTGCAAACAACCTTACCACCATTTATCTTAGTAGAAACGTCAATCATTACAAGAAGCATGACATTATCAGATTCGCGGCAGAAAAATCCATTAAACAACTGAACAAATTACAACTAAGAACATATAACAATTAATCCGTGACCCCAACTCAGAACATTATGCTTATGAAGTAGACACTAATACGTACAGTCTTACTAGACCAAATACTGCCAGACGATAACATTTCCACCATAAAGAAAAAAAAGAAGAAGAAGTAAAATTAACAGTGTAACGTGTGGATGAAAAATATACACAAAATAATACGTATCATCATTTTCCGGATCATATAGACGATCATCTTCTATAATTCTTTTGTGTTAAATTGATATATATCCATTTACAACATGCATGCATGCATGCATTACTTTGTTTTATGATTTTTTTTTTTCTCTTTTTTTTTTAAAAAAGAGGATCAAAGGGTTTCACTCCTGGCTCCATGGTGACTCGAACCCATGATTTCGTACATAGTTCGATAAAGTTAATACATAGTTCAAAGGGTTAAAGAGTTAAAGAGAATCAAAGGATTTCACTCCTGGCCCTATGATCAATACATAGTTCGATGTCTAGAGTTAATGATTTTTTTTATCATACTCGTGATACAAAACTTTTTTCTCAGTTTCCTCCCACTACTATACCAGCAAGGATATGTATATATGTATATATGATTGATTGATTGATTCATTTTAATTAATTTAGTGGATAAAGTTTGTCTTTCTTATCAGATGGAGGCATCCTTCATGGCCTACTCCACAACAGATTCTCTCATCCTTACTGGATACGAGAAGACGTTGAGAAAATTACAAAAAGATGCAAAGCAAGAAAATGCCTATGTGAAGTGATTGAAATGTGAATTGATAATCAAGAACGTTCCATCATACTTTATTTTGCTGTCTCCTTATCCGAATCTTCCAACTCGATCATGGCCAAATGAGAAGAGAAATTTCGCACAGTTGCACCTGCCCAAAAAGCTCTACGTACAAAGATCATTGAAAATTAAGGACAAATTTTTATTATGCGAGCCAAGGAGGAAATTATTTTGATTCAGTCTATCAAAATTTAAGTTTTTGTTTATATAAAAAAAAAAAAAAAGAGTACAAGTTTTTAGAGCAGGTGGATGGTCAACATACATTGTGACAGTGTCTTGTTTCAGTATGGCCAAGACCCGATCAAAAGTTGCGTTGCATATGATTATTTTCTTCTCTACGTGTTACACAAAACCCTACTAGGCTACTATCATGTTCCTTTTTTTTTTCTTTTTTCTTTTTTTTGATCACACCTACTATCATGTCAAAAACCCAAACCTTATTCCTTGGAGGCTCAGAACTCGTTGGTTTAATTGTGTACTCAGGTCTCGGCAAATGACTTTCCATGTATCACACATCTTTAGGGAAGGGAACAGAGTAGCAGACAAGCTGGCTAATTATGGTGCTTTGCATGATGGAGCGGTATGGTGGATTGCCCTCCCGTCCATTATTACTTCCGAGTTTGGTCATGATTACTCTTTGCGTACTAGCTATCGGTTTTCTTAGTTACTGACACGCTCTAAACAAGCGCATAATTTAACCCTGAAAATATCGTTAGTAGTATAAGCAAATAGGGATCGTTCTATTCCGGGGATTGAGGGTACACCTGTCATTGTCAAACAATTAAACAATTAAAATTAAAACAAAGTATAATATTCACAAAGATATTCACAACTATAAACATTTTACACGAAAATAGGGGGGATTTTGTTTTTGGTTTTTCGAAAATAAAACTAAGTAAACAAAACAATTAAAATGCAAAAACATAAAAATACGAATGGAATGAGAGAACAAAGATCAAAACCGAAACTTATGATTAAAATTGATTCAAACCCTAATATTGTTCATCTAAGTCATGAGAAAGGAGTTGATCATGTGAAATGTTAGAAAGCAAACAATTTCCCATATTTTACTTTTCAATGCTAATTAATCTAAGTGAAAGCACAAAGACTAATCCTATCAAACATGCATTCAATCCCTAGAAAGCTAGTCAATCATGACATGTTTAACGCATGAAACACATAGAAAGGCTATCAACTCAAGTGTGCAATTTAGTATGAAAAAGTCCACCTAATTGCAATCCTCTTTAATTAAATTCGGTTTTTGCACAAAACCTTTACTACTTTTCGATTCAAGAACACAAAACCAAAAAGTTGATTCATGTTCTTAATTGTAGCACCATTCATACAAAAACCCTAAGTGTTTCGAACCACCTAAGATTAAAATACAAAAGATATCCATAAAGCAAATTTAATTAACCAAACTCACATAAGCAACTCAAGAATCATAATAATAGAATCTGAAAATTTCAATTAATCATAAAAAATCCAGAAATAATAACTTGTTCAAACAAATATGTCAACTAGTTCATAACCAACGAAATTCAAAGCAAAGGTTACAAAGGAGAATCGGATTACACCGTGGATGAAGATGAGATGGATGATTCACGTTGTGATTTCTTGAAACTCGAAAGCAAGCTTCAAGGATGACTATGGATGGTGGATGCTCACAGCTCTTCTTCTCCCTTGGCCTTGCTTGAATTCGTGGAGATGACTAGAGGATGGAGAAAGGACTTCAAAAGCTCACGGCAAAGAGAAGTATTTTCTGATTTTCTAAAGTTTAAAACGCAAAGGAGGGGAACCCTAGACATCTTCATTGAGAGAGTATATATAGGGAATGAATTCCTTGCTCTCCAAGCCGTGCACATCTCTAAGAAACCTCACGGCAATTGCTTGATAATTCCACATAATTTCCTCCAATGGTAGCTTGCCACATAAGCCCTATGAAGTAGTCTAACCAATCACAAAATTCCAATGTTAATTCCCTAAATAATCTTGCCAAAATATATAGAGATATTTTCTGATTTTCTTCACCAATTTCGGCAACAATATATTTAGAGAATATAGGGGACGAATCTAGACTCCTTTTAGAGCTTTTTTTGTGTTCAACACATATTCTCTTTCCTTTAAAAGCTCCCTAAGAAATCTCCATCGAAATCTCTTCTTATTTTCTGATTTTTCTCACGGCAAACCCTAGTTTCTCTCTTGCTTTGGACGGCAAACTCCTTCTAGGGTTTGTTCCTTGCGTCACAAACCCTAATTCCATGGGCTTTATGGGCCTTGATCCATTTTGCCGAAAATCCAATTCAATCCATAGAGTTCTTGGGCCTCGTTGCTTCAACTTCAAGCCTTTTCTCCCTCCAACGTCAAAACACATTATTTTTCCATTTCTTTTTCATAGTAACGTTGGAAACTTCATTGGTAAGCTTTCCTCCTTTTCGCAGGGTTTCCTGGTTGAAGCAGGAAAACTTCTTTTCTTCATTTCTGCTCATTTCTGTGATCCTTTGTTCCTCATTTTTGCTCCCCTTAATGTTCGCAAGCTCCTCTTTCCATTTATGAGTTCATTTCCACTTTTTAGCTCCGAGGTCCTGAAAATAGAAACTAGTAAGAAAAATAGAAACTTTCCTAAAATGAAAAATGGCAACTTTCCTAAACTGAAAATGGAAACTTTCTAAAAATGAAAAATAGAAACTACCGAAAAATGGAAACTTACTAAAAATGATAAATAGAAACTACAAAAATAGAAACTTTGTACAAATAGGAACTTTCCCAATCAAAGAATGGAAACTTTCCTAAACAGAGTTTTAATAAGGAAATAACGCAAGAAATGTAGGGAAAAGCAAGTAAAACGTCGCATTAAAATGCTCCTATCAGTTACTTTGTTTGGGCTCTTGGTTTGAGTCCCAATTTGTATTGCCTGTTATTTTTTGTCTTACTTATTACTTTGTTTGTATCGGATGCGGTCTTGGCCTAGTCCCCCGCTTCCTTTTGCTTTTGTTCTCTTTCTCTTGAGCTTAATTGGTTTGGTTTGGTCCGCCAGCTCCTTTGTAACCTTATTATTTTTTTAATAAAATTTCGGAGTAGGACGTGGAGTTAGTCCTATTTCCGCTTCCTAAAAAAAAAAAAATGTTCTATTCATCTTTTTTATTTTATTTTTTAACTTTTTTTTTCTTTATTCAGAAATAAATACTAAAAAAATTATTTTCCTTTGCATGTGTTTTTATGTATAGGCCCTCGTCCCACCGATCACCGTTTGACGACACAATGCTGCCCTAAAAAATATAAAATCTTATTTTTCTTTAGAAAATATCAAGAACTGAGAACGTTAGCAGTTAGGTATATCCCGATCTCATTTTCTAATGTCTCGGGTTATCAAAATTGAAGTTACAAGAAATTGAATCAATGCATTTTTTTTAATATATAGAAGAAACGTGAACACTTCATTATTCATGCGCTGCCTGGCCTCCCACGCCATGGAGCACCATGATTGAAAACGCAACAGTCATAATTTGAATGTTTGGGAGAGAATACGATCAGGAATGGAGGACCAAGAGGCAATAATACACAGGAATGGTGATGTCTATAGAAGGAAGAGATGAGAAGAAGGAACCGGGTGGAGTGAGGGAGAATGTAGAAACAACGATGGCCTGGCCGCTACGGACAAAGGTCCTAAGTACTATTGATTTAGCACCTATACTGAATCAATGCATTTCTTAGTCTAATGACAAAGGTCCTAAGTACGTATCATTCACACATTCAGCTTTCTTTCTTAAAGTTAGAGCAGACATATAATAAACATATATTCTCTTCAGGGGAACAATACCAAACGTATGTAGTGTGAATTTGTGTTCACTTTATATCACTTCACATATGTAATGTAATACCTGACCCAATAAAGTACTTGATCCCTTCCAATAACTACGTGTTGTAAGCTCCTAAAAACTCATAGAGTTAATCAATAAAGAAAGCAGTAGCTTTGTTCTCTAGTAATTTTCTTTTGCTTTGTTATTCTTGTTTCTTGTGAGTGAGAGTGTGGTGTTAAAGTTTACAAATCACGCATTTGAGCTTGGTGTTAGCTTGTAAGCTTGAATACAAACAGACATCGATCAAATCCATTAACATTGGTATTAGTGTGAGCCAAAATATACACCATGGCAGGGCTTACAAGATTTGTAGTGCTAAAATCCTTGAACCACAAATGCTTGTGTTTAACAAAAAATGTTCCATATGAGCCAGCAGGGTTCATGAAGTGCATTAGAGAACAAGTTGTGAGTCCACAGGCAAAGTTTGAAGTGGAGATGGCAAAGACTGGGAATGGACTGGTGCACATAAGATACTGCTACAACAACAAGTACTGGGTGACAAACCAGGCTGCCAGGGATTATCCAAACTGGATAGTTGCGTCCGCGGACAAACCAGAGGAAGACCAATCAAAAAGCTCCTGCACCTTGTTCGAGCCTAGGTTTGCAGAAGGCCAAACACAAGTCCGATTTATCCACGTCCAACTCCGGATCTCCGTATCCTTGTGGAAGAGTGCTACTACATTCGAGAATGCCTTATATCTAGGAGCACTGGAGCACGCGGCGATGTTTTCGAAGTTGTTGACTGGGAATCGCTGGTGATACTTCCCCCACGGGTGGCCTTCAAATCCTTAGAAGATGGCAGTTACCTCTGTTCCCGCTGGATCGAACGACACCCATATCAAAGGTTCGAGTCCAACTTGGATGTTGGAGATCCATTGGTGGCCAAGGAGTTATTCATCACTGCTGATGGAAGCCTTCGTATAAAGGACGGGCACTATGGCAAATTCTTGAGGCGTAGCCCTAACTGGATCTGGGCTGATGCATCATCCGAAATCACGTCCGACGACACTTTGTTTTGGGCTTTGGCCTGTCAAAATCCAAGACAATGTCATTGCTCTTCGCAACTTGGGTAACAACAATTTTTGCGGTGGACTCACCACCGAATACAAAACCAACTGTCTCAACGCCGCCTACCCTAATATCTGTAAACAGTCAAAGCTGGTGGTGGAAGAGCTTGTTCTTTCAAGGAACATCTACAATATCAATTTCCGACTCTCCGACTCCAGGATCTACCACGAGCAGGTCATAGAAATGGACACAGCTCTCGCCGTTAACGACAGCCCAAACAGAGACTCCACTATCAGCCTCAAGTTTGCGGAAAAAGATTCCAGGACCCGTAGTTGGAATGGCAGCGTTTCATTGAAGTTGGGTGTCAAAACAACTCTCCAAGTCAAATCTGTTCCACTAATTCTTGACGGAAAGATCGAAATTTCGGCTGAGGTTATGACAGCATACCAGTGGGGAGAAACTACCACAGTTGAACATACCAGGGAGGCCAATTATGCTGTTGTTGTGCCACCATTATCCAAGATGAAGGTGAGTCTCATAGCTTCAAGGGCTTCATGCGATGTGCCCTTCTCCTACAGTCAGCGTGACATTCTCACTGATGGCCGAACCGTTACCAAAACCATGGATGATGGCCTTTTCACTGGGATTAATGCCTACAAATTTGACTACCAAAACCAGGCATCCTACGATGGCCAGCCTCTCTCTGTCTCTAGCCCATGGAGGCTCCCGCGTGCTGCGTACTTTGGGATTTGTGTGATTTTGGTGTTTAGTGTGTTGCTGCCTTTGCTGCATTTGGTGTAATTCAGGTTTGCTCATACAAATAATAAACACAAAATTTGCTTCCTAATGTAATTCAGCCAATTGATTGAAATTTGATTTTCATACCTTGAGAATTTATAGCACTTTTAATTTTCTCTCATATGTCGCTGATAAAGTATGTAACAACTCTATCTCTAACCGTACGTGTGTCAGATTTTATGCATACAAATACGACACTAACACTAAATTCGTACGAGACTCTTCTTATATTATGTGTCAGTATTGAGTGATAGACCAACAAATTCACAAGGAATGATTTGTGCACAAACAAACTTGTTTGAGACTTTTCTTCTCTATGCAAGAATCAAGATCGATCGTTCCCTACACAGTATCTACTTGTTTCTCATCGATGATTAGTGTGATCTAGCTAGTTACTCTTAATTAATTCTAGAAAGCAAGGTGGACACTACTGCTTATCTATCAATAATTTTATACGTGTGACCGGTGGCCCAGTAGTGAATTAAGTAGTAAATCCCAATTGGGTTCTGGTTCACCTCGATTAAGTGGTGGTGATCGATATATGCGCGCGCGCGCACGTGTGTGTGTGTGTGTTTTTGAGTAGAGTCGCTAAACAAGTTGATCTCATCTTTTTTTTTGAAAAGTAGTTGATCTCATCTTTACTCTTTAGAGGTTGCAGATTCATATCTTGTTGAAGTCGGGTCCCTAGCCGACCTTGATTTCGTTGGTGACAGGGTCTGGTTTAATTAGGTAGCGTACTCGGCTTTATGGCATGGTAAAGGGGTTGATTGCTAGAGGGCAGACGACCATCATTGGGTTGAAATAACTCAATTAGCCGCTAAAGCAAACCTGTAATGGATTACATTTAGAGTGAATTGATCTAAATCTGAATCTAACCCAATCTAATCTAATAGCCTTTGCCTTGGCCTCATTCTTGACGCAAACTAGTTTCCCATTCTTAAGAGCAAAAACTAGCTATAGTATTTGAGCATCTTACTCCGCTACGTAAGAAAAAAATGACCAACTTCTAACACCCTTCTAAGTATGAATGAGATTGTTGTTGATGACTTCAAAAATAGGGGGGGCGGGGGCGGCGGGGGGAGAAGGAAAAAAAAGATAATTACAAAATGACAATAGTAGGTGATACCGTAATAGCTTCTTCTTTTTCTTTATCTTTTTTTTTTTTGGAGCTTCTATTCATACCTCCAATATTAACATTTGGACCTCTCTATTTTTCTTAGAGATAGTTGTCAACTATTGTCAAATTACTAATAAGGACACAAAAGAGGGGAATTTTTTTTTCACCTCCACGAATAGTACAGTACGTAGTCTTCAACTTGGAGAAAACATTTATCCTCCAACTTAAATCTTAAAATATACATCAAAAACTATGGAAAATAACTTGGGAAAAAAATTGGACTAAAAACCCTAAATATTTGATTGTGAAGAATAGGGGGAGGTGGAGGAAAGTAGATGATTAATTGGTAAAATTCAAAGATTGGAGTGGCCTCTGTGGGTATTGCATAGAATTTTTCAGTTACTGATGTTGAGAATTGACAGTTGAAGTTCTGTTTTTTGATGAACTGGGCATTGGATTTTGGTTCAAGTTTGAGTTTTTTTGTAATCAAATATTGCTGTGAACCTACAAAGAGTGTTTGATTCATTGGTTCAAACGTGTTCTTTCCCCCAAATTTGGCTGCATGGAAGTTTATGGTTATTGGCAATTGAAAATAGTGTGTGTGGTGGTATCCAGTTGGCCTTTTTTTGTTCAAAAGGGAGAACATATATATATGGATTTGTAGGTTGTTGCACCGCCTGGATAATTGACCAATTATTGGCAGAAACTTTCGAGGGAAAGGATAAGGATGGCCGGCTTGTTACATTTTTTCTTTTGGGGATGCAAATCTGGAGAAATCTGAGTCCCCAAGCTAGTACGCAATGAATCCACCTATCTCATTGCTTTATATATCATATGCCCTAGCATTGATGCATTGTTACCTGCTAGGCATTGTAGGAAAATGAGGGAGGTATAGATAGCATATTAGTTATTTATAAAAGTAAGGTGGAGGTCTATTAGGTGGGGAGGTCCAAATATCAATTTTAGAGGTATGAATAGAAACTCCCTTTTTTTTTCGGTGAAGAAGGTACTAGCTTTTGGTTTGAGGTTTAATTATCTACACGTTATCAAAAAAAAAAAACTCAATTTGAATCAAAAAAGTTATAAAATGAAAGACTAGAAACTTTAAATTAAAGAAAAAAGTTCAAGATAAGTTATTATAACTGCAAGTTGGATTAACCTTCTGAATTGAAGCATTCCAAATTTGATTTGAACCAGACAACGTCAATGAAGCTAAATTCTTTTCTCAATTTGATCTGGCACTCTCCTTCCGGTGGGCAAAACCATTTCATGTTTTACATGGGGGCAAGAAATGTGCTTGTAACAATCAAATATTATTCGAATGCTGCCTTACATAAAGCCTTCCCCGGCTATGTTAATTAAGGTTAGTTAATGTGAAGATTTCTCTTCAAGGATACAGAATTCAATTCGGGGTAGACAATCTTAATTTTTTAAGATGACAGACACACTATATTATATATATGGTGGTATGCCTCTGTGGCTCAAGTAAGAGTCAATAAAATAAGGGTTTTCCCAGTTAGCCCCTCTCCTATAAACCCTAGCTTTCCAAGATCAGAACCCAAAATCAATTCGCATTATATTTTGCCTACTGTGAACGTACCCAAAATATATATACAAATATATATTTAAGATTATAACTTATCCCAGAATTACAACTTCAGCAAACCCTGGAGCTCTAATTCACTAGGTAGCTGTGGCAAATCCCACCCGGGGTATCTCGTCGATTTATTAGCTACCTTCGTACGAGATCTGTGGTGGTCTTTGAAGGTTTCATGGCTTTAGTGTTGCTTTGGTAGGGCTTCTGGGGTGTGTCATCGTGCAGGGTCCTAAATCGGTTCAATGGTCGAATGATCAATCTCGTTAGCAGCCAGCGCTCAACAAGCAATCCGATCTTAGAAGTCGAAGTCAGATCGCCTGCGTAACGTAGTTGGCAAGCTACGTAGCTAGCTAGTATTGGGTACATTTTCACGCACCATCAAGGCGACTGTAAACTTGTCGCCGACAAGTCCACGGGCAAGAAGAAGCACCAGATCGAGGCAAGAGCAGCGGCGCCGTCGGTGCCTGATCGAGGCTAGATGATGGAAGATGGCGCCAAATCAGCACTTTTTCGGGTTTGCGGACGTCCGTTTCTGAACGGCTCTATATATATATATATATATATATATATATATATATGACAAACCTCGACAGAAAAAGGACAATTTATTGAATGAAAAAGTTAAAAAGAGTACATGGACAATAGGAAGGGGAAGACAACAACCTTATCCCTCGAAAAATTAAAGAGACATGCCTCGATCTTCAAGAGCAACTACTACAAACTAACTAAATCAAAAATTAGAAAGACCTAAACAGTAAGCACAAAAAAAAAAAAAGAAAAAAAAAGAAGAAGATTGCAAAGTGCGCGGTATCGAATCCCATCAAATCATATAAGATAATGAAGCACAAAAATTAGCTCAAGTATCAACAACTTGATTACCCTCTCTATAAATGTGTGGATAAAGAATGTGCATTTGAGAAATCCAATGAAGACAATTACCCCACTCCACTCGAAATTGCCAAGGCACCATATATATGAGGAGAGTGAAGGAACTGAAAGGTCAGAACAACTAAGAGATGAATCAACTTCTAACCAAACATGCTTCCAATCGCGAAACCAAGCCAACTCAATAGCTTTGATTACCGTAAGTATTTTAGCTGCAATTGAGCCGGGGATTTCTTTCATTTTTACTGTTTCCAATATCTGCAGAGACATGGGAAAATAGTAAAAATGAAAGAAATCAACTTTCTTACTTTTAATTTGGTAGAACTAACATTAAATTCATTACTCTCTCAAGAGTCAAGAGTCAAGAGTCAAGAGTCAAGACTAGGGTCCCATTAACAGATCCAAATTCCTAACTTTAAGAGAAAGGGCAGACAATACGGGCCAACGTACACATGTAATGTAAACTTTTATATGTTTTTAAAATGTATTCACTTTATATCACTTCACAGATGTAGTGTTGTACATGGACCAATAACGCACTTGCCTCATATTTTGCAGTTTGCATAAAAAAACAAGGAGATGAAATCAATATATATTGTGGGCTTCGGGTGATGAAATGTGACATTATATATAGAGTATCATTATTTATAACATTCTGTGTTGATATCATAATTTTACCATTTTACGTTTCGGGTTTATTGTATTGATAAGATCGAATTAACAAACACTAAAATTTAAGTAACTCAGCCACCTGTTTCCTCCTACTACTAGCCCAGGACCAGATCGATCGATCAAAACATCAAATTTGCGATTCATTTTAATTAATTAGTTGATAATTAAAGTTTGTGTTCTTATCTAAAATGCCTAACTTCCAATTGTAGCGTGGTATATCCAAGTAATCCTTCTTTAATTGCTTCATAATAGATAATGTACGTAAGTGTATACTTCCTATTGGATCAGCTACTCTAGTCTAGATAGCTTATGGGGTCAATGAAATAAAGTCAAGCTGAGGAGTAGGGCCAAATCAATAAGAGGCAAATAAATATTCCTATATTTGCCCTTCATTATAATTTATATTGGTTGTATATATATTGTACATTGATGGGCAATAATAGAGGGTCTCAAATGAGACCTAAGATTTGTGGCTTCAATGTTAGGTGTCATGTCATGTAAGTAAATCTAATTTTTATTTTCAATTCCACATAATATATATTGCCACATCATAATCTTGCAATACCAACTTTACCATTTTATACTTAATTTTAGATTTTAAGGGATGAATTAATGACCTTAATGAATTTAATTAGGTGACAAAAAAAATATTTTGGGTGTGATTTTTTTAAAGGTTAATTAATTCGTATTGGCATCAGTAAGCTAATTAGGCTCAAACTGGCTCAATAAATGAGTCAATGAAAAACCAAATTTAGACTAAAACTCATCCCGAACTGTAAATGATGAAAGCGTGAAAAACATAGTACTTTATAGACTTTCGAGTGCATGATGTTGATAATTAAGTTTTGGATGAAAAAAATGAAATAGAAAAGTAAAAATGAAAATCATGCTCACAATAATTGAGTCCACATAATTCATATCCTTATGAGATAGTAAAAGACACCTAGAAAGCTACCAAAGGAAAGGAAAGAAAAAGATATGCAAGAAAATTCCTGGGTGTGAAGCCATTGAAATGAATTGACAGTGAAGAAAATTCCTGGGTGTGAAGCCATTGAAATGAATTGACAGTGAAGAAAATTCCTGGGAGTGAAGCCATTGAAATGAATTGACAGTGAAGAAAATTCCTGGGAGTGAAGCCATTGAAATGAATTGACAAGAAAAAGATATGCAAGAAAATCAAGAAAATTCCTGGGTGTGAAGCCATTGAAATGAATTGACAGTGAAGAAAATTCCAACATACTTCATTTTCCTACGTCCTTATTTGAACCTTCCCACTCATGGCCGAATCTGCAGAGAAATTTCCCAGTTCCAAACCATACATCACTCCAAACAGAGAGATTCGGGGCTCTACGAAATTTACGGTATTTACCATCTCTTTTGGTCTTTTGGTAAGGGAAATCTTTATAAACTTAAAGATTGGGGTGCATAACTTCAGCTTAGCATGTTTTATATTTGATGTCAAGCATATCTATACACAATTACACGCAACTTGCTTATAAAAGTTCTGGAATAAAGTGAGGAGATATCATGAGGTACGTAGGAACCATCACGTGTTCGTCGGAAGAGCCGCCTGGTCTTATGGTCGGAGCGAGAGGCCATCAATGAAAAAAAGAATGAGCCACCGCCACCTAGGAATGAACCTTCACAGTTGCATGCAGAATAGAGAGGAGGTGATAGCATTTTAGGAGTACGACGTTACTAATTCTTGCTCCTTTCTTTTAAAACTTGGAGTTAAATAAGATAGGGTTGTGATCGAGTCGTATGAACTTCGTTAAGTAATTGAAATATATCCACAAGTCCAATGACGGAAGCAAACACCATTGTTGTATATCATATAAGTTAAAGTGTCAAACCCTAGCAAATTTGTTTATAAGACAAATTTTGAACAATCAGTTAAAAATTGTAAGAGCAACTCCAACAGCTTCCCTATATTTTGATTTTTCTCTACTTTAGGGAAAAATAAGTCTCTTTTGCTCCAACAGATTCCCTATAACTATCTCTATTTTAGGGAAAGTGAAGAAAGAGAAAACCAAATTCCCTATATTTACAGCAAGCTCTAAAAATTTAAGGAAGAATATGGAGATTTTAGAGATTGCTGTAAAATAGAGAATCTGTTGGAGTTGGAGAATAAAAAAATGCTAAAGCTTTGACTTTTACTTCCCTATTATACAAAAATTATAGGGAAGCTGTTGGAGTTGCTCTAAGACAAACCTTCTTGGATTTGTAAGTACTAGTCAAATGTGCCCCAAATAAGCCTGCAGCATTCTTATATTCATTCGTACGTTCATTCAACTCATGCGCGTACTATTGAATGCATATTTAGTAGACATTTAAAATTAATTAAACCAAATAGCCGAATCCAACGAAATTAATTAATTGATTGGGAAGAGTGTATCTATCGTGTTTAAATCTTAACTGGAAACAACTATTAGAATTACGATCGAGATTTTTTTTTTAATGATTTTATTCACTCTTTAAACAAACGTGATAATTGTAATTGTTATTTATTTATTGTTTAAGGATATCTCTATTTGTGTTTGGCCCAAATTCTAGGTTACTTGACCTAGTGGTAATAGGGTTAAATTAGAAGGATCTAGATTCCTATTCAATGTACGATTACTTTCCTTGTACGATTGAGATTCTATGAATTGTAATCCTCTATATAAAGAGACCCCTATTATCAATGAGTACACACAGCAAATTTCTCTCAATTTCAGTTTCTCTACAACACGTTATCAGCACGAGCCCTAACCCTAGCTTTAGAAACCAAAACCCCAGAAATTGATCAAGCTCCACCAGATTTGCCTTGCCTGCGCTACTACTGCCCCCGCAGCCCCCGCGTCGCAACTCAACGCTAACCCTACCAGGTTAGCCTCGCTGCCCCTGTAGCGTCCGCAAGCCCTGCTTGCCTTCTACCTTCGCGCGCGCTCGCTTGCCCTCGCGACCGTGACTCACCAGCGGCCTCGCGGCATCCCCGCAACTATCCTCGCGGCCTCGCGACATCCCCGCAGCAGTCACATCCTCGCAGCGGCCCCGTAACTGTCCCCGCGACCTGGCGACATCCCCGCAGCAGTCGCATCCCCGCAGTGGCCCCGCAACAGTCCTCGCGGCATCTCCGTAGCGTCCTCGCGACATCCTCGCAGCGACCCTGCAGTATCACTGCACAGCCCAACCAACATCTTTTCCGGTCAAGAATTCCGGCATATTTTCAAGGTAAACTTTTCTAAAAGTTCCCGTTTTTGAAGTTTTTCAATTTCTTCTTCTTTTTCTCGGGGACTTCCAACATCCCTTCTTCTCCCCCCCCCCCCCCCATTTCTTCTTCATAGGGGAGACCAAAAGCCGAACTGTGGGGGTTCGTGCTCACTCCGAGCTTAGAGCTTGTAGAGTCCTCCAAACTTAGAGTTTGTTGAGAAGAAAACGATCGACCACAAACATTGTCGTTTCGACCTAATCCAAAAACCCTTCTTGGAATCGGATTTTCTTGGAAGCAACTACGCTCAGAAAATCCCTAATTTCTTGGAAGCGACTACGCTCAGAAATTTTATAGCTTTTCGTGGTAGCCTTCTTCGCTCCGAAACTAACCCTATTTTCTTGTTGTTTTTCAGGATGAGTAACCTGAACAAGTTGAGCTTCGCTCCACTAGAGACAACAGGCACAGGATACCACAAGTGGGTCCGTGATGTGCGCCAGCATCTTAAGGCTGATGGGATCCTGAGTACGATCCAAGAGCCAAGTCAGGACGTGCGTACTCCTCAACAAGGTGCTGCTTTTGAAGCAAATAGAGCTACGAGAGAGGCGAATGAAGCTAAAGCCATCATTCTCATGACAAGGCACATGAATGACGCGCTCCAAAATGAGTACCTCAATGAGGAAGACCCAAGAAGACTATGGGTAGAACTCGGGCAGCGTTTTGGCAACGTCCGTGATTCCCTGCTTCCAGACTTAGAAGTGAGATGGTCTAGCCTCCGCTTCTATGATTTCAAGTCTGTACTTGACTACAATTCGGAAGCCCTTCGTATCAAATCTTTGATGGAATTCTGTGGACAGAACATCAATGATACGATGTTGATCGAGAAGACTCTCTCCACCTTCCCCGTCTCTGCATTGATGATAGCCAAAAACTATCGGATTGATGTCAATGCCAGACGCATCACAAGATTTCATGAGCTAATTGGTGCCTTGAACATAGCTGAAAAGCACGACAACATACTTGTGAAGAACTATAACTCTAGATCCGTGGGAACCAAGTCAATTCCGGAGTCTAATTATAGTCGCACCTCCAAGGGAGGACGCAAGGAGGGGGAAACCCTAAGAATAGGGATAATTCTGGACGTTCTGATCCATATTCTCGCCCTAAAGAGGAAGGAAACCGTCAAGATAGGCGTGCACGGAACCGTGGAGGTAAACGTGTGAAGAGAGAGAGAGGCCAAGCCTCCGGTTATGGTGGTGATGCCACCAAAGGATATAACCACCCTCAAAGCGCTCCTAAAGCGCCTCGATCAAGGGAATCTGACCGTAAAGATGCTTGTCTCAGATGTGGACTGCCAAGACATTGGGCAAGGGCGTGTAAAGCATCCCAAAATGTTGCAAACGCATACAAGATGTATTGTGAAGCAAGGGAGGCAAATTACATGGAACAAGAAGATCAAGATGGAGATCTCGATCTAAGGGTGGAAGACTACAAGGATCAAGACCCAGAAACTGGCGATTTTGATTAAGTCTTTTTATTTTCCAAGAGATGTAGGCAATTGCCATATTACTTTTGTAGTAGATGCCAATGATATTAGTCTTTCTTCAAAGCAGGCGTACTCAATGTAAGTGTGATGTCTAGGAAGGTTTTGAGATAAGTGGTACTTAAGCGAGCCTTGCTCCACCGACATCTCTCTACTCACCTGGTCACATTTGCATTGGAATTACCGAAAGGAGTTAGACGACTACTATTGTTTTGCATTAGCTAGTTTATTGGATTAGATTTTCTTTGGTTAAAGAAACGATGATGTAATTCCGTTTGGCTTATTAATAAAAGTTGAGTTCTTTTCTTTATGAATCCTTTTTTAATTGTGAGCTTTTCTTTTAGGAATGGATGAACTTCAATGTCTTGCGGATAGTGCGACTACGCACACCATTCTACGACATAGGCATTTATTCTTGGAGATGTTGCCTACATATTCATCTGTGACTACGATGGCTAGGCCATCAGGTTTAGTTCAAGGACATGGAATGGCCCAATTCCTTTTGCCTAATGGCACCTTGATTAAAGTCACTGAAGCTCTCTACGCTCCTAAGGCAAATCGAACCTTATTGAGCTTTAAACATATTAGAGCCAACGGATTCCATGCGGAAACGCATAGTGAGAACGAAATAGAATTCCTTTGCATTATCGCTAATGATTGCGGAAGAAAGCGCATCTTAGAGAAGCTTATGTGTCAATCTAGTGGACTTTATGTCACTACAATTTGACCTATTGAATCCAATAATGTCATAAGAGATGATCTCTTGGATTCTGACACATACTGGCTTTGGCATGACCGACTAGGACATCCTGGTCGTGATATGATGCTCCGTATACTAAAGACTTCACACAGACATCCATTCTTCAGAGTGAGAAGAAGCAAGAATCGAAAATTGATTCATGGACTTAGCAAGACCGCAACAATTGCAGCATCTGGCGCTGCAGCCGTCTTGGGGCGCCATAGGGCCGCCCAAGTCCAATGTGATGACGCCATAAATGGCGCCAACTATGAGCATGACGCCATAGTTGTTCCTCGCAATGGCCATGATGCCATCAACAACAATTCTAATGGCTCAAACGCCATGATGAGAGATGTAGTCACACATTTTGCTTCTAATAGCGCTACAGACGCTCAGGCCCAACCAAAATCCTCATTGGTTGCTTCATAGGCCCCTCGCTCTTTCTGCAAAGCCTGTTCATTCGGGAAATTAGGACCGAGACCGTCCTACGCAAAGGATTCCAAAATACTCATTTCGTTCTTACAGAGAATCCAAGGGGATATCTGTGGACCAATTCAACCATCATGCGGACCCTTTAAATACTTTATGGTATTGGTTGATGAGTCGACACGCTGGTCACATGTCGCGCTGTTGTCCACTCGAAATGCTGCTTATGCTAAACTCCTCGCCCAGATTATTCGTCTACGGGCTCACTACCCTGACCACCCTATTAAGTCAATTCGACTTGATAATGCTGGGGAGTTTACATCGAAAACATTCGATGACTATTGCATGTCACTGGGGATTGATGTAGAGCATCCAGTTCCCCATGTTCATACCCAAAATGGTCTCGCAGAAGCCGCTATCAAACGACTACAAATGATAGCACGGACATTGGTTATGCGCACCAATCTCCCTGTTTCTGCTTGGGAATATGCAATATTGCATGCAGCGACGCTAATTCGTCTACGACCCACTGCAACCCAATCTTACTCTGCGTTACAGCTAGTGACTGGATACGAGCCTGATATCTCGCACGTACGCATTTTTGGGTGTGCCATTTATGTGCCTATTACGCCGCCACAGCGTACTAAGATGGGTCCACAACGACGAATGGGCATTTATGTTGGATATGAATCTCCAACGATCGTCCGCTACTTTGAACCCTTGACAGGCGATCTCTTTACCGCTAGATTTGCGGATTGTCACTTTGATGAGACAGTCTTCCCATCGTTAGGGGGAGATAAGAACACAGATGTTCAACAGGAACGACAGGAATTGTCGTGGTCTGTCCCCACTATGTCTCATCTCGATCCCTGTACCGCACAGTCCGAACTTGAAGTGCGACGAATAATCGAGCTCCAGAATGTAGCAGACACTCTGCCTGATGCGTTTTCTGATGTTGCCAAAGTGACGAGATCACACATACCTGCTGCAAACATGCCTGCAAGGATCGATGTCCCAAATACTGGACATCACGCCACTTCTATGACACCAGGAGATGGCGCCATTGCCCAGCATGGCAATGATGTGGCATCTATGGCAGCAGGTCCCGCAAGGAAGAGCGGTAGACCGATTGGTTCGAAGGATACTCGCCCTAGAAAGAGAGCGAATGAGGCACAAACAAATCCTTTAATCATCGATACTCAAAATCCGTCCCATGAGAATGTTCGGGATTATGGTTATGTCCAAGAGACATCATTGGGGGACGCCTCAATGTCAGAACCTATCCTTGAGAATGTAGAGATCTCTGTTAATTACACTAGTGTACATGGAACGTGGGAAAGAAACTCCATCATCATTGATGATGTATTCGCGTATTTAGTGGCGCGTGAGATTATTGAGACCGATGACATCGAACCACGCTCCGTTGATGAATGCCAACGTAGAGCTGATTGGCCAAACTGGAAAGATGCGATCCAGGCAGAACTTGATTCGCTAGCGAAAAGAAAGGTATTTGGCAATATTGTGCCAACACCGCCCAACACCAAACCAGTTGGTCACAAATGGGTATTCGTTAGAAAGCGTAATGAGAAAAACGAGATTGTAAGGTACAAAGCTCGCCTTGTGGTGCAAGGCTTCTCACAACGCCCTGGAATCGACTACGAGGAGACCTATTCTCCCGTAATGGACGTCATAACGTTCCGCTACCTTGTCAGTTTGGTAGTTTCCGAAAAGCTGAACATGCAGCTTATGGATGTGGTTACTGCGTATCTATATGGGGATCTAGATACAGAGATATACATGAAGATTCCAGACGGAATTCAGTTACCCAAATCAAGTGGCTCTAAACCACGGAGCGCGTTTGCTATTAGATTGAAACGCTCACTATATGGATTGAAACAATCCGGACGGATGTGGTATAACCGTCTAAGTGACTACTTGATTGGAAAGGGATATGTCAACAATGAACTATGCCCATGTGTGTTCATAAAAAGGACAAGTTCCGGATTTGCAATAGTAGCGGTTTATGTCGATGACATGAACATAATTGGCACCCTTAAAGAGTTAAGGGAAACCGCTGAACACTTGAAATCTGAGTTTAAGATGAAAGATCTTGGGAAAACACGGTTTTGCCTCGGTTTAGAACTTGAGCACCGTAGAGATGGTATCCTGATTCATCAATCAGCTTATACCCAAAAGATGCTTAGGCGTTTCAACACTGACAAGATTAAGCCTTCAAGCACCCCAATGGTCATCCGTAGTCTTGATCCAAAGAAGGATCAATTTCATCCAAAAGATGACGATGAAGAAGTGCTAGAGGCAGAAGTGCCCTATCTAAGTGCAATAGGCGCATTATTGTACTTAGCACAATGCACAAGACCGGATATCTCATTCGCTGTGAACTTGCTAGCTAGATATAGCTCTGCGCCAACACGACGCCATTGGACTGGTGTTAAAGATATCTTTCGATACCTAAGTGGTACGATCGATATGGGCTTGTTCTATCCCTACAGAGAGAAGATGGATTCGGACCCATTAAGTGCCAGGGACGCCACACATGGTGGACTGCGTCCCCTATCCCCCTCCCAAAACGATATAAGTGTTTTGGAAGGTTTTGCTGATGCTGGGTACCTCTCTGACCCACACAAAGGTCGCTCCCAAACTGGTTATGTTTTCACCATGGGAAAGACCGCGATATCTTGGAGGTCTACAAAACAGACCTTAGTCGCTACTTCTTCGAATCATGTAGAGATTATTGCTCTTCACGAAGCAGTTCGTGAATGTATATGGCTTCGATCCATAGTTACGCATATTCGAAGCAATTGTGGTTTGAAGTCTACCACAGATGAGCCAACAAGCATTTATGAGGATAATGCTGCTTGCATTGAACAAATGAAGCAAGGCTGCATCAAAGGCGACAACACCAAGCATATATCGCCCAAATTCTTCTACAATCAGCAACAACAGAAGCTCCTCAAGATCAAAGTGAACCTGGTTCGATCTGAGGACAATGCGGCAGACTTGTTTACTAAGTCATTGCCCAAATCCACGTTCAAGAAACATGTGGCAAGAATTGGCTTGCAGAAATTATCTGAACTCCCATGATCGTAGTCATCAGGGGGAGGCGCAGACATCAGGGGGAGATGCCTACATGTTCACCTCGAAACGTGAAGGGTGTGTTGTGCTTTTTTTCCCCTTCGACCGAGGTTATTTTTGTCCCACTGGGTTTTTGTTACTCGGCAAGGTTTTTAACGAGGCAACGAGAGAAGCACCGCGTTTGGACAACACAAGGGGGAGTGTTTAAGGATATCTCTATTTGTGTTTGGCCCAAACTCTAGGTTACTTGACCTAGTGGTAATAGGGTTAAATTAGAAGGATCTAGATTCCTATTCAATGTACGATTACTTTCCTTGTACGATTGAGATTCTATGAATTGTAATCCTCTATATAAAGAGACCCCTATTATCAATGAGTACACACAACAAATTTCTCTCAATTTCAGTTTCTCTACAACATTTATCTATTTATGGGTTAGTTTCCAAACTCATCACTGTCCAGTGTCCACATCAAATATCATTGTACGTCATAGAGTTTCATCCAAGGTTTCAAATTTCGGTTTTGGTTTCGATTTCGGTACTCCAAATTTAAGGAAATTTCGGAGAAAGTTTCGATTTCGGTGGAAATTTCGGTTAAAAATAAAGAAATCATATTAATTGCATTTATAAAATGATATTTTTGAATGAAACTTTTACATAAACTAAACTAACCTATAATAAACCAGTTTACATTGTAGCCTCTCTAAAATTATACATTTATAATAGAATTGTGATATTTAATATGTACGAGTAATTAACTAGTACTATAGTAGGTTACTAAACTAGTGTTTTTATCTATATGTAATTATAATTGTGCTGTATATTGATAATGTGAATGTGATTTACTTTTTTTTTTTATGGCTGGAATTCAGTTGAATTGTCATTGTTCCAAAATATATAGATCACTCAACCTTGACTAACTCAAACTTGACTAAATGGCGTACAAGTTGAATTGTCAATGGCATACAAGTTGAATTGTCATTGTTCCACAATTGAGTGAGATCACTCATCCTTGACTAACTTAATCTTGACTAAATGGCATACAAGTTGAATTGTCAATGGCATACAAGTTGAATTGTCATTGTTCCACAATATATAGATCACTCAATCTTGACTAAATGGCGTACAAGTTGAATTGTCAATGACATACAAGTTGAATTGTCATTGTTCCACAATATATAGATCACTCAACCTTGACTAAATGGCGTACAAGTTGAATTGTCATTGTTTCACACTAAATGGCGTACAAGTTGAATTTGGACAATGCATATAAAAGCACCATTTGAGTAATACTAGTCTTACTCAAGGTTTCAAATTTCAGTTTGGGTTTCGATTTCGGTACTTCAAATTTAAGGAAATTTTGGAGAAAGTTTCGATTTTGGTTAAAAATAAATAAATCATATTAATTGCATTTATAAAATGATATTTTTGAATGAAACTTTTATATAGACTAAACTGACCTATAATAAACCCATTTACAATGTAGCCTCTCTAAAATTATACATTTATAATACAATTGTGATATTTAATATGTACGAGTAATTAACTAGTACTGTAGTAGGTTGCTAAACTAATGTTTTTATCTATATGTAATTATAATTGTGTTGTATCTTGATAATATGAATGTGATTTACTTTTTTATTTTTATTTTTTTTATGGCTGGAACCCAGTTGAATTGGCATTGTTCCACAATATATAGATCACTCAACCTTGACTAACTCAAACCTGACTAAATGGCGGTACAAGTTGAATTGTCATTGTTCCACAATATATAGATCACTTAACCTTGACTAAATGACGTACAAGTTGAATTGTCATTGTTCCACACTAAATGGCGTACAAGTTGAATTCGGACAATGCATATAAAAGCACCGTTTGAGTAATACTAGTCTTACCCAAGGTTTCAAATTTTAGTTTGGGTTTCAATTTCGGTACTTCAAATTTAAGGAAATTTCGGAGAAAGTTTCGATTTCGGTTAAAAATAAAGAAATCATATTAATTTCATTTATAAAATGTTATTTTTGAATGAAAACTTTTACATAGACTAAACTAATTACCTATAATAAATCTATTTACAATGTAACTTCTCTACAATTATACATTTATAATAGAATTGTTATATTTAATATGTACGAGTAATTAACTAGTACTGTAGTAGGTTGCTAAACTAGTATTTTTATCTATATGTAATTATAATTGTGCTATGTATTGATAATGTGAATATGATTTACTTTTTTTTTTTAATTTTTTTTTTATGGCTAGAACACAGTTGAATTGTCATTGTTCCACAATATATAGATCATTCAACCTTGACTAACTCAAACCTGACTAAATGGCGTACAAGTTGAATTGTCAACGGCATACGAGTTGAATTGTCATTGTTCCACAATATATAGATCTCTCAACCTTGACTAAATGGCGTACAAGTTGAATTGTCATTGTTCCACACTAACTGGTGTACAAGTTGAATTCGGACAATGCATATAAAAGCATCGTTTAAGTTATACTAGTCTTACCCGAGGATTCAAATTTTAGTTTCTCTTTCGATTTCGGTAATTCAAATTTAAGGAAATTTCGGAGAATGTTTCAATTTCGGTTAAAAATAATGAAATCATATTAATTGCATTTATAAAATGATATTTTTGAATGAAACTTTTACATAGACTAAACTAACCTATAATAAATCTATTTACACTGTAGCCTCTCTAAAATTATACATTTATAATAGAATTATGATATTTAATATGTACGAGTAATTAACTAGTACTGTAGTAGGTTGCTAAACTAGTATTTTTATCTATATGTAATTATAATTGTGCTGTATATTGATAATGTGAATGTGACTTACATTTTTTTTTTATGGCTGGAACCCAGTGGGAGGCTTGGCCATTATGCATTTTTCACTAATAATTAGAAAAATACAACTGGGAGGGGGAACGTAATACCAAAACTCCGTGAATGAAAATGAGTAAGTACAACAAAAGCAATATAAAGTATTAAGAATAAGTGTTACTACGATGTGGTTCGATCCATATGGTTGAATTGCTTCAATTTAGTATCATACAATACTGCTCCAAAGTACATAAATTTTGGAAATGATTTTGGTAGATGATAAAAGCAAATAACTTTATTGTTGTATTCAACTTGATTGAAAAAAAAAAAATCAAAATTTCATATTTTCTCTATGAAAATATGAGTAAAAAACTTCGTTGTTGGTGGCATACAAATTTCACAGAAATTATGGAGAAATTTCGGACAAAATTTCAGTATGAATTTTTAAATATATTTTTGTGTGTGTAGATATTTTAGAAATTAAGAATTTCGTGGAAATGTACGGAAAATTTCAAAAAATTTCGGGAAACTCCTGACGGAAATAATATAGCATATGAATTTCGTTTCGGTACTTCCAAATTACAGAAATTTCGGTAGTTTCGGAGAAATTTGAAACCTTGGTTTCATCCCATATATACCCCATTTCCGTTTATAGCGATTTCTAAAAAATGCTCACCCATAGCTTCTTTCCAAATAGCTAAACCTAAAGGATCATCTTTGGGTGGTTCTAGTTGGACCTCCAAATTTGATATTTGAACCTCCCCTACTTATTAAACCTCCAATTCACTTTTTTGAATACTTAAAAAGCTAAATATACCTCCTTAATTTTACCAAAACACCCTTGAACAATTAAATCTATATTTTCAACAATTTTTTGTTTTTTTTTTCCTTAATCTCTATCAATTCAACCACTAAAAATTTTGTGAGGGGAGCTACCTACATTTTTTGTGTACTTTCAATGACGGGACCAGAAAGTGATTTTTGGAGGGGACGAACAAGTAGACAATTATAAAGATTTTTCTTTTAATTCGGATCGTAGTTTTTTTTTTTTTTTTGCAATATGGATGGTTGTAGAAAAGACTTTGGTTCTCAAATAAATGAAAAATGGGATCCCAAATATTTTTACCAAAATTGAGTCCCAAACGATGTGGTAGTTGCCACGTAATCATTTTCATCCCAATAGTTTCTGACATGTCCACTTTCTTTTTTATTAATTTCTTTTCATTTGAAAAAGAAAAAAAAAAGAAAATCCGGTATTTTTATCTTCAATGTTCAAATTTAGGGTTCTAGACTTCTAGCTAGCTACCCGAACATTGATTCATGAATCCAACCTAAGAGCACGTTCATCTTTTCTCAATTTAATAACATTTATATATGCTGCATAAAAATGGAACCTAGCTCAACTAGAGATGAGCAAGTTCTTTTACTAGATGCTTGATCTTTGAAGAGGTAGTTTTGCATCTCCTGCCCATCAATTTTCTACCTAAAGATGTTTAGAATTTTTTATTTCTTCAATTAGAGAATGAGCATATTGGGAAGATAAGATCTATGGAACCAATTAGAATGTCTTTTTCAATATTAATTGCTACAAGAGAATGGTCTTCGATTCTAGGGTTTGAAAAGAGAGAAAACAATGGTCTGCATATGAAAGAAACTTGCTGCGTTTATGATCGATCTTCAGTTTTTTCCCTGAAAATAGATGAAAATAATAGGCACAAAGTGAAAATAATAAATCAAGTTGGAAAGTTAAGGTCATTATGTGGCAGTTGACACATCACTTGCCACATCATTTGGGATCAAATTTTGGTAAATAGATTTGGGGTATGTAGCATCACTCCAAATAAATTAGTAATAGCTACACCAAAATATTCAATAAATTTATTTGTTTAAGGAAAATCCAAATCAGATTGTTTTGAATTTACTTTTGTATTAAATGATAAGGTCATGGAAACCACCAAGTGCAGGATGGGTGAAAGTAAATTTTGATGGAGCTTATCATGGGGCTACTGGTACTGGTGGGATTGGAGTGATAATTCGAGATGATATGGGGCAGTGCTTGGGTGGTTGTTATGCTCCAGTTTCTAATGTTTCTTCTGCTGAGCAGGTTGAAGCTTTGGCTGGGAGAGAGGCTGTCTCACTTGCTATTCAGCGAGGCCTTTCTCCTGTGATTTTTGAGACGGATTCTGTTACTCTTTTGCATGCTACAAAGCAGAGAGTCATCCCCCATACTTCCTTCATTGGTCGTGTGTATGATGACATTATCTTCCATCTTCAATAGATGCAAGGTTCTTATTTTACTCATGCTTATCGTCAAGTCAATGTTGTGGCTCACAATTTAGCTAGTTTTGCTTATTCTTCTTCTAGTTCTTTATTTTGGGGCTCAGAGCCTCCATCTTGTATTATTGATGTACTCTCAAAGGAGTTTTCTTCCTAGTTTAATTTGAGTTGACAGTTTCTCAAAAAAAAAAAAAAAATAGAAATTAATTATTTTAGGTAAATTATAAAGTTATATAAGTAATATAAGGAAATTCTAAAAAAATTTTGAATGTATATTAATGCGATTGTCCAAAAGAAAATTGAATGTCATATTAATGAGGGAGGTAAGAAGAGTATTTGTTTTTTTTTTCCTCTCTTTGTCCTTATTTGTCTTTTCATATGAGTTGACAAAGTTTATTGATAATTGAAAAAAGATGGAGGTCCAAATATCAAATTTGAAGGTCTAACTAAAACCACCCATCACATTTTATGAAGAATCGTATCACCTTCATTAATTGAGGTTGTGGTTTGATTTGTGTATGAGAGATATTCCTTCATGTAGCTTTTTTCCTTGTTTTTTCTTTCCGGCCGGCTTAACTATTTCTTTTATCTCTCTCTACTTTTCTGTTTTTTTTTTTTTTTTTTTTTTTGAATTGGGCTACTTTTCTGTTTTAGTACTAGGTAAAGAAAATCAATGATAAAACCAGATCTTATCAAAATTGAAGCTGAATAAATTAAATGAATGCATGTCGTAGGGTTAATTACCTAGGTAGCGATGTGGTGTAACTAATGACATACAAATGTTGTCTGCAAAAAAATAGCTTCTCTATATGTATATCTATACTATTATTAAGAGAAGAGCATTTGTTAGCTAAAAAAAAAATGTACCATAATGACCCTGAATTATTAAAAAACTTTAGCACTCATAAAACAAATAGGGGTAAAATAGTAGATTTATAAAATAAACAGAAAAAAGAAAAAAGAAAAAGAAAATGTAGAGTTGGGAAGCAGATAAGTACGTGAAAAAAAAACCACAAACTTCCACAAAAAAACTACCAACTCCTGTAAAAAAAACTACCCACTCTCTGTTTTAAAAAAATATCAATTTTCACACACATAGTGTGTGGGGCCTGTCTAGTATTATCAAAACACAGGAGTAAAGAAAATGATAAGGAAAAAAAAAACGAAACTCTTACCGAATAATTACTCTAATTCAATAGAAAAGACTGATCGAACACAATTACATATATACCGGCCGGAGCTAGTACACGTTGTAGCAACATCTTTTTTTTTTTTTTTTTTTTTGATCAGATAAGCAACTCATATGCAACAACTAGTCTTTTACCTCCCACTTATGAAGGGGAGACTTATACCACTAGACCAAATGGTACTGGGCAGCAACATTTTAATTAATACTTTTTTTTAAAACATTTTTTCTGAAAAGAGTATAACCGTTTAAAATATAATAGTTGCTGGGAATAAGAACTTGGATTATTGGTAATTTATATCAACTTAAGTTGTTTTAATATCCATTCAAAAAAAAAAAAGTTGTTTTAATATAGACCAAGTGCGCTCGTTCTGGAAGTATAATCGAGTTCGTATAGAATTTTATTTTGGTGGAAGTTTGTAGAGAATGTTATAGAGTAGAGAAAAGATAAAGAGAGAATAGTTGGGAGGAAGTAGAAGTGTATATCATTCAGTCTCATTAGCCTCCTTTATATAGAAGTAGAGTTTACATCAAAGTACACAACTAATGAGTATTTACGTGGACAGCCATATAGATAATAATATTTACAACACTCCCCATTGGATGTCCACCAATGAATGATGATATTGGACGCGCTTATTGTTGCCTCGTTAAAAACCTTGCCAGGTAACAAAAACCCAGTGGGACAAAAATAACCCTGGTCGAAGGACAAAAAGAGCACAACGCGCATATGTCCTAGGTAGCATGCTTCTGGATGCTCCCTCTGATGAGAATCTCTCCCTGATTGTTGAAAAGCCTCATTCATGTATGTGATAAGCTACATGTATCATGTATAGTAATTTGATGTGTCTATCATTGAAGTGAGACCATGTGTGCTTTGCATGTAGGGGCTCATACCTGTAAAGTTTAAGAAATACCAACAAAGCTAGACGATTTTCAATACGCCTTACCTTATATGATAAGGTTAGAAACAATCTCATATGCTCAAATTCATACACAAAGTAATAGCTAAACAATATAAAGAAATTGACACATTTAACTTTGTATAGTTTAAAACATTGAAAAATCATCATGGCATACCTAGCCATACACATCAATATCTTTGTGTATTGATATGTCTCATATAAGCTCTTCAAGAGCTCTAAAAGTTAGAATATGTTGCAACATTATATTCATAATTCGAATTCGATAGTAGTCTTGTCATAGTACTCATTAAGGCAATTTAGATCTCGTTGACTAGAACGAAATGAGTACATATGAGCTAGCTATAGACTCTTTGATTCCATGAGTGAGCTTCAGGCTCTTTCAACCTTTCATGGACTTACATTTGAATCATTCATGTATTTGAATCCCTTGAGGATTGATAAGCAATACGCTTATAATGACACTTTACTTTTGAGATTTTGCTTTTAGCAATGTGTCTTTAAGATCTTCATAATATACGATGACAACGTGCCATAAATCTCTCGTCAATATAACAGCTATATGTAACACTGTATTTATAGAAAATTGTCATTCGTATAAGGGAAGATGTTCACAATCTCATGTCTCTATAAATAGACATTGTGTCATAGTGATTTATCTTCACTTTTGTAAATACCCTTTTGTAACTTGTAGGGTTAAAGGTCTAAGTATTTCATCACGTTTCAAATATTCAATTTCATTGGAATTGCCTCTTTCCAATTTGGCCAATAATATACTTTGTCGACATTCATAATGAAACGTGGTATAGCACCAATACAGCCCTTAATGATTTTTGGTAGCTACCAAATGTAAATTATCATCGATGATCAACAATCATAGATCCCACACATTCTTATATGCATGCATTAGCTATAATAAGCTTATTGATATTGGGTACCCATGCCACTTCTGGGGCATACATTGTCACTTCTAGGACAATCATCTCTCATAGATGAATTATGTAGAATGTGGATCTTTTTACGTATAATCTCATATCGAGCACTATAGGGCTTGTATGATCTTCCATTTTTGGGAATTTAAAACTTTAGACCCGGTGGATATAATCCACACAAATTCACGCCGTTATTCAAATGACAGTAGTCTTTCCTCCCCCTAACGGCGGGAAGACTGTCTTATTTTGACCATGCTCAAAAGATGCATTCAAAAATCTATCACTTTCTTTGAAGTGAAGATGCTCATTGGTTGGTGGCGAGCCCAAACCAAGATTTAGGTTAAAACATGCTTTATTCATTAGCATCAACCATATTGATTTATTAATGTATCACTAAGACATCATTTCCTAATGGCATACCTACACCCTCTGTATGTGTAGCCATATTAGGAGTTGTGATATTGTTTAATGGCATTCTCTTCAGGAGAACCATGTCAATTGGATACACTTGTATCCCACAAATCAAATGACTCTACATTGTTTGTATTAATATGGTCGGTCTCAAGGACTTTAACCCAAGCTGATGCCTTTGCATTTAGCATATAATTTTGTCACTTTCTTTTATCAATTCACTAGTTTAGATATTTCTCGAAGTCAAAATAAGACGATGGAGATATCTCACACCAATTCATATCGTTCTTCAGGAACAATCTTTCTCCCCCTCATTGCAGGAGGATTGTCTCATTAAAGTGACAACTCGCAAATATGCGGTAAATAAACAATTTGCTTGTGAGTAAGGTTAGCAGTCATCAAAACTTGTAAGTGATTCCATGCAACATGGTAGACAAAAGATGATGTAACCGGTCATGCCAAAATAGTGTATTTGGTTCAAGGAACTTCAGGTTCATGACATCATATGACTGAGTTTACTGCAGAAAATTCGTTACAGTATATATCTGATGGCATAAAGTCTTCTCCAACCATATAGGAGGTAATTAATGCAACAGTATTTCAAATTTGGTAACATGATAGTAGCTCAATCGGAGCCATAGATCAAGATCTACGACTCTTGATATGGGTGTACCTTAGCTTCAGTAAACATTAATTGTGAAATACTGATAATTGGAATGGACCAACTTTATTTTGAACTGTTGGCCAAAATGATATACTCGAAAATTTCAAGTTGAAGACTATAATCCATAATAATAGAGTAACATTATCACGTATCACGTGGAGAACCTCAAGTTCTCTGTCACGTATATATTTATAGTCATAAAGAGGAGGAACTTCAGGTCCTCATATAATCGGAGATCCAAGAAACTTGAGATTTCGATTTTTTCCATTTTGTAACAACTTCTTGAGGAACATGACGTTCTAAGATAATCAGATTAAGAAACATTTAGTTTCAATGGAAACTCAAGAGGTTACCAAAATTTTCTCAAAACATAAAGTTTGAAGAGGACACAAATCAAATTTGCAAGAATTGAACAGTGGATCTCATAGGATATACACGAAGCTTCTGGTTCATGTTATACAGGTAAAACATGACGTTCAATTATTGTATTGTTGTTTGATGTAGATTAATAACATCAAATGCATTTTGAACTTCTGGCCAAAATGATTATTCGAAATATCAAGTTTAAACTTTATGACCATAACTTATAAATGAGGGATTTTAGATGGTCATCTAGTGAGTATGATCATTGAGGAACTTCAAGTCCTCATGTAATTAAGGATCAAGGAACTACAGGTTCTGATCTCTTTTAATTACAAAAGTCACGATCACAAATTTTGGGGTATACTCATACCCATTCGTCATAAACCAACGGTTAAATATCTGCTTACTTTTAAATTGGTGTCAATATAATTATCTCAAAACTTCAGGTTTGAGGTTGACCGAGACTAAAACTCTTCGATAAATTGTCCATATATCCACTCGAAACTTAAGGCTCGAGTCTGCACAATTAGAACTACAGGTTCTAAGGTGGAGTGAACTTATGGTATAGTAATTAATGTAAGAAAACAGTAAGAATGCTTTAGGCAAGCATAAAGAAGAATGTATCAATTAACATACAAAAATTCACTCGAAACTTCTGGTTCGAAATGGACATAAAGTTAAAATAAATCATGTGTAATCGAAGCTTCAGGTTCGAACTTTTTACTATTAGAACTGCTGGTTCTAAAATTTCGTATGGTGAACTTCAGGTTCAAACAAATTTGATGCTCGAAACTTCAGGCTCGAGGTAACTAAAGTGAATCTTCAAGTTCACTTCTAATTTATATTTTATACTCAAAGCTTTGGGTTTGAGTTTTACTGTTAGAACTTCAGGTTCTACTATGAAATTTTGAACTTATGGTTCAAAAATATTACATTCGAAATTCATATGTTCGAGATATAGGGCTGCTGGTCCATATGAATAACAAAAAAAATTAAAAGATAAGTACTGTAATGAAAGTACATAACAAAATAGGAAAATTGCAGGGAATAAAAAGATAAATTATGCAATAAAATTAACTGTGGAAACTTCTGGTTCCATTAATGAAGAAATTACACAGAACTTCTGGTCTGCTTAACTTCACAAAATGATAATCTTTTTTCTCTCCTCTAATCACACAAGAACATAATTTTGTCTTGTGGAGAGCGTAGCTGCTAGCTTTAGCCAAGTGCTTAAAATTGAACTTCAAATTCGAGGAGGGAACCCCAATTCTAAAATAATTTGAGGAACTTCCGGCCCTCTTATATTGGGGATAAAAAAAATATGGGAGTTCATATGCTCAATTTTATAGGTACGAGGATCTTCTGGCCTTCGTTAATTGCATAAACTTTGACGAACATCATGTTAAAATTTTATCATTATGCAAGTCTTGAGGAACTTCAGGCCCTCTGTAATTGGATCAAGAGACTTCAGGTCTGCATGCAATCAGATCCAAAGACTTCAGGTCTTGATCTGGAGTTCAATAACTATCATTGATATATGCTTGCTAATACATGGAGATACATCCGTATATATACCTATTATATATATCCAAAAATAAACTCCCTCTTTCTTAGAACATAAAAATGTATGCTCGATCGGACCATGGGATAGCATTTGTGAAGCATAAATCAGGGATGTATCTTCAGCGGTATAATTATAACTAATCAAAACTTACCCGGCATTGAAGTAACTGATAAGGTTACAGCTTCCAAAGGATTTGATTATAGCAACGTCTCGGGAAAGCGGCCAAGAAAGGAGGTGCGTTCTTATGCTGATGGCCTTGGTGATTTACAGTTTATGAAAGCTTTGAATGAAAATGTGCCGGTGGTCAGTGGAAGTGAAGAGACATATGGTTTGACCCCACCTTCAAAGAGACACAAGTCTTTTTTTTTTTTTTTTTTTTTTTAAAGAGACACAAGTCTGAAGGACCAAATTAATCAATAAATGAAACTGCAATTATGGTCACATGCCCATTTTAGATGTATAGGAGATAAAAACAAATCATGACTATCCAAACCGCCAAATGATCAGATTGATAAGTTATTGAGTTCTAGTAAAACATTAAAACGTTCAGTCTATCATGCATCTAGTAAAGCATGCTAGATATTCGCACATGTATATGGGAAAATCAAAAATACCTCTTGATATGATAAGTACCATACCTATTAGAACACACAATTTACTTGTTTACAAAATGAATGGATATCATGGAAAAATGGATGACATAAGATAATCTGGGATCAATAAGTTTGTCCGTATAACAAAACATAATTAGAAAATATATATTAAACCACACAGAGTTCTCGGTGATTTTGAAAATTGTATCACCCAATATGTATGTACTCATCCTCATGATTTTAAAAGGAAATCAAATGAATTCTATATAAGTAAAACTCGTAGATCAAAGTTATTGGTCAAAGCAATAGAATTGCACCATTAACCTCATGGATCATCATGGAGTTAAATGAAAACAAAATAGAGCAAAGCGTGCTGATAACGTGTTATAGAGTAGAGAAAAGATAAAGAGAGAATAGTTGGGAGAAAGTAGAAGTGTATATCATTCAGTCTCATTAGCCTCCTTTATATAGAAGTAGAGTTTACATCAAAGTACACAACTAATGAGTATTTACGTGGACAGCCATATAGATAATAATATTTACAACAGAGAACTAATAATTAAAGAATCTGGGGTTAGCAACAAGCACTTAATAAAGTATTATCCTTTCCTAAATTCATTAGTTCTTAGTAACTTAGTCCAATCTCATTATTAGTTTGATGATCACTTTATGCTTTGCAAACGTAGATTCTATGGATAAACCAATTAGAAGAAGCAAATTGACCATTCATTTCTAGAGAGATCGACATCAACTTCCACTTTGTTAATTAGGTCGTAGGTACCAGTTTATATCAATCCATATCTCAAACTTTGATACCTATGTACGTTTTTTTCTTTTTGGTTTTTATTCTGCTATAGTTAAAAGACTTAAAGACTCCCAACTTTTGATACCTACTTGTTGGTATCTTATTTACATTTCAAATTAATGTTGTTTAATTGGCTGCTGTTTTATTTGTGGAGAAGTCATATTTGAGTTTTATGACATAGAAACATTACAAACTAGATTGACACACTTTTGATCTAGAAGGTCCAATAGTTTGGCATAGAATTGAACCCTAGATCACGATCATGCTAAGGGGCTACCAATCAGGGGACCATATTGATGTATAGATGAAAGATGCGTAACTTTAATCAGAATACTTTAAGTTGACAAAAAAGAAAAATATATGACATTGTAATACGATTTTTACTGCTGCAACTTAACTGATATATTATATTTGATGAAATATATTTACTTATGCTGCAAGAAACTTAACTTATATTATCTTTGATGAAATTTATTTACTTATGCTGCAAGAAACTTTTTTTTTTTTTTTGATCGGGTTAGTTGTTAGTAACTCACACACCCATGCAGTTGTATCCCAGCGCCAGGACACCTGCACTGACATTGCGGCGAAAGCCTGGCAAAGCCAGACTAATCCACTGCACCGCAGACGCACGAACCCAAAGGGTCCCTCAAATCTGCTGGCCACGGGATGGAGCTGGGATTCGAACGCTAGACCTGGGGGTTCCAGACTAGGCCATTCGACCAACACACCGCACCACGCGGTTATGCTGCAAGAAACTTAATTTATATTATCTTTGATGAAATATATTTACTTATGCTGCAAGAAAATTTCATCGAGCAGATGGTACTTTTTTTTTTTTTCCTTTCCTTTCCTTTTCTTGGGTCAAGTCGATAGCAACTTTTGGTTTATCCTTTTATAAAGCCATGTGCTATAGGAAAAGTTCAAGACATCAGTTATTCTAGACAAGTTGGATTAAACTTTCCAAAATTGATTTGAACTAGACAGTCAAATTAAACACAAATTTCAAATCCATTCCCTCGCTCTTTCCGGTGGGCAAAACCGTTGAAGAAATACGTATGCACGTACCCCGGCCCCAGTTGACATTACAATGCTGCCTTCAATAAGCCCTCCCCATGTTATTTACTATAATTCTTAGCCAACATTTATCTCCCTTGAGCCATGTGATAAGGCTCTTCATGGATATACAAATTATTTCAAGGTCGACATACTTCTTTGTTTAGATGACCAACTTATAATCTATTGCCTCTTGCCTCTAGCCATATGATTACAAAAATAAAAAATATAAAAAATATAAATAAAAAAAATAACAAAGAGGTTAATGTTCCCTAGTTAGCACCTCTCCGATGAACCTTAGATTTGCAAGAACCTAAACAAGTAAGTATATATATATATACAGAGAGAGGATCAGAAGAGGACGTCTGCAGTGCAGCAAAAGTGCGGACGTCCATCCTCTCGCCTTGATCAGGCGCTGACAGCGGTGCTGTTCTTGCTGGCAAAATTTACAAATAAGCGCTACAAAAATTTGTAACCCCATTAAAAAAAACAAATTAACCTAACTTGACCTCGACACCTCTCTGAAATGTGAATAAGCAGTGTAGAAAAACCTACCATAAACAAATGAAAGATTTTGCTATTTCTAATTGCTTTCAGCCAAAAAAAAAAAAACTCTCTAGAATATGCTCTTTACACAATTAAGTTGGTACTACGAATAAAGTAGAGCCTCATTAAAATTTTCCTATTGAATCTCAATCAATAGTTTAAATTCATTGAAACTATCAAAATTTATGTAATTTGACCGAATTCAATAATACGTTTGACCGGTATCTCTAAGAATTTAAATCATCAACCAAATCTTCTATCAAAACCCGAAAACCCATAAAAAGTTAAAAACAAAACTCTCCGAACCGAGCAAAGAGTACAACCCGCCAAACAACTCTCCATCTACATAGGTGCTATCTATCAAAAACAGAACTCAGCAAAATGGGAAGACGCATCGCAAATCAACTTCTTGGGTACAACCATACTAACCCAAAAAAATAACCAAGTCCGGCTACCCCACCGGGCCCCACGTGTATTTAAGAACTGATGGGTAAAGTGAGAGACTAGCCGAACCACTCCTCTATACTCACACACCAGCCCGGCCTATATATACTTGGACAGATTATTAATACAATGTACTCTCGTAGTTGCATTCCACGTAAGAATAATAATTGTATAATATATAGTTCTAAAGTTCGTATATTATCGTAACGCTCTCTTTTGCCTCCCCCCCATATCACCTTTCCTCTCTTTTGTTTCTTTCTTCCTTTCCTTCCTTCCTTCCTTCCTTGTTTCCATCTCCCCCACAACCGCGTCTCCCCCAAACCTAAATTCCCCCGGAAAAAAAAATTCGATTGGTTCGGAATGCCGGTGGCCATACGGCGCCGTTTCAGCCGCGGTGACACGTCGGCTTGAGGCGGGGGACGGTCTTTTTTTTCTTTCTTTCTGATGGGTTTCAGTCCTGCGGGCGGCGGCGGTGGCGGTGGTACGAGCAATGGTACCGGGAATAATAGCACCAGTAATATTAATAATAATAGTAATAATAGTAGCTGCTGCAACATGAGCCTCAAGTGTAGGTGTAAATGGAGGTGCCTGATGTCGTCGGGGTTCGTTTTCTTCTTCGGCTGTTTTGTGTTGTTTGGATCAGTCGCTACGATTTATGTGTGGTTTGCTTTCACGCCGTATTATTACGCTCGGACCACGGCGGTGGAGTCTTCGTCGTCGGCCGCCGTGCTTGGGTGTCAGGAGGACAATGAAGGTTCTTGGTCCGTTGGCGTTTTCTTCGGTGACTCTCCCTTTAATCTCAAGCCCATTGAAGCTGTAAGGATCATTTCCCCCCCTTTTTTTTTTTTTTTAACTGTAACTCTGTCTCCTTTGTTCTTGTGATTATGACTATTTTTTTTTTTTTTATTTAATTTTTTTTTTGGGGGGGTCAGTTTTGTTTAGGGGTTTGGTGTTTTGACTGATAGTGGGTTTGGGTTGGATTGTTGATTCTGGTTTTTTCTTTAATTTTTGACTTATTGGATGTTGGGTTGCTATGCTGAAAGTGTGGTATTGAAATTGTCAATTTCTTGTATTATAGACTTTGTTTTTCTTGGATGGGTATGTTCTTCTATTTGCTTTATGATTGATTTTGGGGATTATAATTTTCATTTTATATGGGAGGTGGGTGTCTGTTAATTGTGAATTTTGGGTTCTGTAATTTTTTGTTTTGAGGTGGGGTGTCTGTTAAGTATTGACTTTGGGTGATAATAGTTTTGTAAATTAGTTCGAATTTTGGTGCAGACGAATGTATGGAGAGACAAGAGTGCCGCCTGGCCTGTGGCAAACCCTGTTGTGACTTGTGCTTCAGTTTCTGAATCTGGTTTCCCAAGTAATTTTGTTGCTGATCCTTTCCTTTATGTTCAGGTAATTGCTTTGCTTTTTGCTGAAATTTATTGGCTGTTGCAATTCTGATAAAACAACTAGTTCTGTGTCGATTTAAGTTCCGCGCTGATTTTCAGAACGTAAAAGAAGATTTTACTGTAGTAAGTAACGTGATCTTTCAGGGACTTGTATGTTTATAATCTTGGGGACTAGATGGTTGTAAATTGAATTTATTGTTATGGCTCCCTTAAAACCCTGGGGACTAAATGGTTACAGCTGAAAAGGACAGGTTTTGATTGTTTTGCTATTCTTATGTGTAGCAGCAGTAGTAATATGCTTAAGTGAGTTCAGGCAAGACAATGATAAACAGCTATGCATAATCTAGTTGGTACCTAATTTAATTGGACTTATGTTCTTCTATACGTTAGGGCCTATAGACTATTCCAATGTTGTCTTCCGCACTCTGTTTTTTTTGGCTGACTGTTAGGTTATCCATAATTTTGACCATTTGCATTAAATTTACTAGGCTTTGTAGAAGCCAATGTTTGTGAAAGAGGGTTAATCTGAGTGACATCCTACTTCATTGTTCTGATGATCAGTCGCATGGCTTCTAATTTGTAATGCAGCTATACAAATTTTGGGGGGAGGTCTTAATAGTAGCCTTGGACATTATGCGTGCCGTTTGGCAGTAAATGATACTGTTGTGTTGGTTTTATAGTGTAGCTCTAGGAATGGATTTGCTTTCAGTGTAGATATTACACGCCATGTCGAGAATGGTATCAGGGCACAACCTGTATAAATATTTTGACATGGTGATGTGGATAATATGTATTGCGGTAGTAAACTTTCTTGTATTGTACCTTGTAATTTGTATTGAATGAATTGTTCTACCTCATAACTAACTGCTATAATTGTCCTCATCCCACATATTAACCAGAGTAAGCGTCATTAACCTTTCTCATGTTTAAACTCTATATTGATTTGAATACAATGAATAGTTCTTAGATCTTTCTATTAATTAATTATTCTACCTCATGACTACTTTCAATATAATCTTTGTTAGGATGACACAGATGAAATTGTAATGTTGGGAGAGTTTCCATTTCTATGAAATAACTAGAAGAGTAGAAATTTAGATTCTTGAAAAATATTTGAAATAGTGGATTCTTACATGTACTTTTAGGGAGGAGCTTTTAAGCTTATCTTATTGTCTACACAAATTATCTTTTACAATCTGGGGTTTGCCGGTGTGTATGTAGTAAGCACTGCCCCTTTCCATCCCCTGTCAGTTACAGTTTTAGTGAAATTTCTGCATAGTTAAAAATTAACAAATTGGCGGTTCAAATCATTGGATTGCATTAAGAGTTGCGCAGACGGGCGATCCCATTCTTTTCGTACCATAAGGGATCCCCCTTATAAGATCCTTTATCTACAGTTTGTTGGAGAGTTGCGATATAGGAGATGTAGCTCATTTTATAGTGATGTCTCCTGTGTATAAATGCATGGTAGATTTGGTTTATCATTGGTAATCCAGTGTCAAACTTCATTCATGTTCCATTCGATTTTCCCAGTTGGTATATATGATTCTGATGTATTCCCATGGGATAGTGGGAATAATATATGTTGCTAATTCGTATACCTTTTATTCGATGATGGCTGTTGTCGTAAAAAGTTGGCTTAGGTTTTGCTGAATAGGTTGTTCTGATCGTAGCATTACATGACTTTGTGGTTGCTGTACCATAGGTACATAGATTCATTCATAGAACTTCATATTTTGATATTATAAAAGCCCTGTGTGGATTCTAATAGTTCTCAGTCAGGGACCACCACCGTTGCTAAGATTATCAGCCTAGTGTTGTTATTATCATATAGCAATGCAGTTTTCATGTACCCAAAAAGAAGTAACCATTATAAGTTGTCAAATTGTTCATCATTATAGGTGGCTTGTGATTTATCATTTCTATTTCAAACTTCACTTGAAATCAATGTCATTTCATAACAGTGGAAGTCTTTACTCATTTTTCTTTTGGCGTTTGTTTTGGAGAGAACTATCTTTTCTGGAAGATGGTTTGGACAAAAGTCAATAACTCATTTTTAACTGACCTGATAAAAGGATAATGGGATTATTGTGTTTGCCATATGATTTAGAAAATGACACGAAGGACATTAAATATAATGAATGCAGAGTTGGGACGGCATGACCAGCTTATATAATTATTTTTTTTATAAAACGATTGCTTGAAAAGAACTCGGAAGATACTGATGCCCAATTGGAAGCCCAAAAACGAACTGCATCCCACAAGAGATTGAACTCTTCATCCCTTGCTCACTTTTATATCCCAGTTGGTGAACTTTTGGAGACTGCCAGCACTGTTTTGGCCCTCAACGTGTGTCTATAAGTGCATGCACAGTTGGAGTGTTACCTTGTGTTTCTGTGTGTCCGCACACATGGATAGATGTCATTACATATATGCACTTATCCATGCATGTGATGCTTTATTGTCCGTCTGCAGCTCTTCATTGCATATCTTTAGGACAGTTGTTATTTTGCTTAGAATTGTATAAACATGTATTCAGTTAGTTTGATCTTGTGTTTCAGGGAGATACATTGTACATGTTCTATGAAACCAAAAATTCAATCACTATGCAAGGAGATATTGGGGTTTCAAAAAGCTCTGATAAAGGAGCAACATGGCAGCAATTAGGCATTGCCTTGGATGAAGAGTGGCATCTCTCTTATCCATATGTCTTTCACTACCTTGGCCATGTAAGATCTAACTTCTTTTACATCCACATCAATTGATTTGACTTAATCAACATGGCACCTATCATCCAAACTTTATATGCTAATGCATAACCTCATCCTTTACTATCTCTTACAGATATATATGATGCCTGAAAGCAGCACGAATGGTGAAGTTCGTCTCTATCGAGCCCTCAGTTTTCCCATGCAATGGACTCTAGAAAAGGTGATCTTGAAAAAGCCTCTTGTAGACTCATTCCTTATCAATTACGATGGAGCCTTTTGGCTTTTCGGTTCAGACCACAGTGGATTTGGCACCACAAAGAATGGACAGTTGGAAATCTGGTACAGTAGCTCGCCATTGGGTCCTTGGAAACCACACAAGAAGAACCCTATATATAATGGTGACAAGAGCTTTGGGGCTCGAAATGGAGGCAGACCATTTTTTTACAACGGGAATCTCTATCGCTTTGGTCAAGACTGTGCTGAAACGTATGGGAGACGTGTGCGCACCTTTAAGGTGGAAGTTCTTACCAAAGATGAATATAAGGAAGTTGAAGTCCCGTTGGGCCTTCCTAAGCCAAGTAAGGGTCGCAATGCTTGGAATGGTGTTCGCTTCCATCATCTCGATGTGCAACAACTAAATACTGGAGGGTGGATTGCAGTAATGGATGGAGACCGTGTACCTTCTGGAGATTCTGTACACAGGTTTATTGTTGGTAGTGCTTCAGTTGCCATTGTCGCTATACTTGTTATCTTACTAGGTGTACTACTTGGAGCTGTGAAGTGCATGATTCCCCCCAATTGGTGCACTCACAACTCGGGTAAGAGAAGTGATGCATTCTTGGCTTGTGAAAGGTCATATCTGTGTTCGTCCAAACTGAGACGTTTTTGCAGCCGCTTGAACAGAGCAGTTTCATTCCTCAGAGGTAGGATTAAGCCTAATACCTGTGCTGGAAGACTAGTTCTTGCTATATATTTGGCATTTGGAGTGGCAGCTATGTGCACAGGGGTTAAATATATCTATGGCGGCAGCGGTGCAGAAGAAGCTTACCCATTAAAAGGTCATTACTCACAGTTCACATTATTAACAATGACTTATGATGCTCGTCTCTGGAATTTGAAAATGTATGTTAAACACTATTCTAGATGTTCATCGGTAAGAGAAATTGTTGTGGTGTGGAACAAGGGTATACCTCCTGAAGCGAGTGATTTTGACTCTGCTGTGCCAGTTAGGATCAGAGTAGAGAAACAGAACTCCCTGAATAACCGGTTCAAGTTGGATTCTTTGATAAAGACTCGAGCTGTTCTGGAGCTTGATGACGACATTATGATGACCTGCAATGATATTGAGAGAGGATTCAGGATATGGCGTCAACACCCGGATCGTATTGTGGGTTTCTACCCCCGGCTCATTGATGGAAGTCCATTGAAGTACAGAGGTGAGAAACATGCTCGGAGTCATAGAGGCTATAATATGATTCTCACTGGGGCAGCTTTCCTTGATAGCCAAGTTGCTTTTAAGAGGTATTGGAGTGAAGAAGCTAGCCCAGGGAGGGACTTTGTGGACAAGTCTTTCAATTGCGAGGACGTGCTTATGAATTACCTGTATGCAAATGCTAGCTCATCTCAGAATGTGGAGTATGTGAGGCCAGCATGGGCGATAGATACGTCGAAGTTATCTGGTGCTGCTATTAGCCGAAATACCCAAGTTCACTACAACAAGAGGAGCAACTGCCTGGTGAAATTTTCTGAAATGTATGGAACTTTGGCTGGGCGCAAGTGGGAATTTGATGGGCGGAAGGATGGGTGGGATGTATAGCAGGGGAAGTAACCCTTAGGGTTTGTTGATCCTTCTCTTTGTTTCAGTAAATCTTAAATGATTTCAATTTATACTCCTTGCCCCTCCCCCTTGTGAATTCCGTGTGGGGAATTTAGTTTTATCAATAGATTTCTGTTTTGATTAGTAAGATGTACATTGTTTTGGCGTTTCTTTTTTTGCTGGAAATTGATGAAAAGTGGGTTGTTGTTCATGATTTTGCACCAGTGATTATCTAGGCTTTGGCTATGTAGTGTTTCCAAATTCTGTACAGTTTCTTTTGCTGGAAATTCTTGGTCACAATTTGAATTCAGGACGTCCTACTTGAGCCGGCAATTCGTGAGAAACTGACTGAATTGGTCGAATTGGACCCAGTTTGTTTTTTGTTCTTTTTCTTAAAAATCAACTTTTAAACCAAAACTGAGGGTAAGGATATGTCCTCGTGAAAGTAAATTGGGTTCTCATTAGAATAAAACGGGTGCTTGTTTGAGTTGTAATTATATATATAATATATCTTAATATATTGTAGAAATTCTCTAAAAAGGGTGAAGGAGCAAACTTGGTTCGGCGATGGTCTCAACTATTGACCGAATAACGAAATTTATTCTAATATATTTTCGGACAGGGCGAACTCCAGCCCATAGGGGTACATTTAGCTAAAGCTATACCTGACAAATAAGTCTATTAGTGAAGCTAGCCATAAACCATCCATAAATATGATTTCGGAGGAAATTATAAACTTCCTCATTGCAGAAAGTGAAACTCTCGATTCTAACCACATTAGTTGGATCATCGACAACCCATTTTGAAACTCAATTATTGTCCAACTCTTATCTAGAATCTGATTGTCTGTTTAGGAAGAAATATATACGAAAATAAATAATGAATTAAATTGAAGATATATATAGCTCAAATTTGGCACAATCTTGCAGCCCACACTGTTGCTTGAGTGGCTCTGAATGCTTCAAGTATAATTTTCTGGAAAGAAGTTGACCCTCTATGACTAAATGAGATTGTAATAGAAAAGATGTCTAGTTAATGTCAAGGTTGTGCCGTTGTGGTACTCATTTGTTATTGAGGCCACTTTACTCTATTGAATATATTGTCTACTAGTTTATGAAAAAAATATTATTTCCAAGGTAAGATGTGGATGCCCTCCTATTTTTTTTTTTTGAACCAAACAATTCTCATTCAACTCAAGCCAGAATGGCACGGATACATACCTTCCCTTGCCATCTACGGGCAAGTCTAGGACGTGGCATGCTAGCACCACCCATTAGACAATCAGTGCTCACATATTCAGAAGCGAACCTATACACTATGAAAAGAATACATAGTAAATAGGCTACATTTAGATCTAAGATAACCATAGGTGCATCTAGTTGAGTTAATGATCCTCCAGGATCCCAAATACGAAACCCTGATGAAACAGAGTGTATCCGTGTGGCCCACAAAAGAGCCCAATTCCAGTGGGTACACACAACAGGTTTGGGCTCTCCAAGCCTAGTTGAATTTAGCCCCCAAACTGATTTGGGCCGCCGAATCCTTTTGGGCTCCCAAGATGATTTGGGCACCCACCTTGCTGCACCCTTGCCAAACGCACCAGACGCCGCCATCTTCTCACCTCCGGTCACCTTGCCGGCATACTCTGCATTCACCAAGGCCTGGCTTTCTTCCATCAATGCATCTGCGAAACGACGCACGACGACTATCTCCTCCACTCCCACAGATTGGAGAGCAAAGATTCGGGCCGTCATCAATCGGATCCGGGTCCCCAGAAGTGCAGCGAGCCATGATGCTCTGTCTTGGTCACCAGAAGCAAGCCTCTGCCATGGGTAACTCAGAAGACCGTCAAGCCCAGACCATCGAGTTTTCGAGTCATCAGGAGGTTTGAGTCGCCCCCTCCTCGGTCGGATCCTTAGCCCAGAATTCCAAACCCCCCCATTGTCGATCTCGCCCAGATCGATTCGGTGAGATGAGATTCCGGGAAAAGCCACCAGTAGTTGGCTTTTATGGGTTGGCATCGAGATGCATCGATGTTGGAGGGCTGCGGGCCAACAGCCTGATGCGGAGAGAAAACCTCCACTTAGAGAGGAGACCGGTGCCGATCTCCACAATTGGAGCACCACACAGAGGCGGCTAGGTTTCGGGAGCCACAAGCTCATGATGCCCTCCTATTATCCATCACAACCCTCCAAAAAAAGAAATTCAATATGTACAATACACATTTTAAAATATTTCATTCAAATAAACAGCAGTCATAACATATTATTTTCGTTTTCACATAATTTTTATTACATGACAAGATTTTTTGACAAGACAACTTAATCCAGTATAATAGAAGCAACACTAGTCACATGAAATATCCTATGCAGGGTTGTAAATACCTTTATTAGTGCGGCTATTCATGTAAATAGTTATAGGGTAATACTAAATCCTAGTAAACAGTATCTCTGCCATTATTTGTTTTTGAAAAGAAAATTCCTTGAGATCCCAAAATATGTCACATCAGCACTTTTGATTTAATATTTCCAACATGTCCTTAAGTTAGATAATTTCCTTTAATAAAAACAATTAACATAAATTGTAATTAAAATCACTATAATGTATCTCATCACCACTTAATCATATCTCTTGTAAAAATTGATCAACCATCTTATATTTCCAACGATAAAAAAAAAAAATCATAGTTGTTCTTAGGCTGTTTTTTTATTTTTCTTAGAAAAGATGACAGCTCTATTAATAAATAATAAGAAAAATTACAACTGATAGATGTACAAACCACATCGAGGGGGGAACTATAATAATAATAAAATAAGATGCAATAAGGCATCCAGGAAAAAAAAACATAGCGAATATACAGAAGGATGCAAGAATGCATCTACTTAAGCATCAGATACAAGCCGAGATTAGTAACTTATTACAAATTGTATGACCGATCACAATAGGACGATCTTCCATCATAACTATATTCATAGCCTAAGTTGCTCATTAATGAAAAATGTGCATTCTTCCATCAAATCCTAAAGCCTAAACCTTTCAACATGCATAAACTGATCAATTTTTATGGTAATTCATAAAAGAGGTGTTCGTTTTCTCTTTATAATTAAACCTATCATATGCTAGCATGCTAAATGCATATGTAATGTTGAATGCATACAATTTTAGAAGATCAGCGAGTCTTTTGATGTTAGTGATTGACTTAAATATGTCTTTAGTCGAATGTTCTGTTCTGATTTTATTATGGTTATTTGTTTCCTTAGAACTTGTTTGGAATGCTTTAATTTCTAAATTCTCATCCCACGGCTTTGGTGTAGGCTTTAGATGTGATTTTGTGTTGGCTCTCAAAACCTAACATTTGATGGTAGTATATAGATTGTTTGTGTGTGTATTAGGTTTGGAGAGATGTGTGAATAAATATCTAAATATGAAGTCAAGGACACGATAATTAGTAAATGCTAAAAAGTATGAGGTGATGTAGTAATTTGTTTAATACAGGCACTGACAATGGTTCTTTTGGTTTTAGGATTGCAAGATTTATTGGATGGAGCATCCCATATGTGCTTGTAGTGTGTAGTGCTACTTCATGTAAGAAATCAAGATTAACAAACGAGGATATTTAGTAAAATTTTGAATATAGAAAAATTGAGACCATATTGGTGTACCCTAGAGTTACCAAGTCACTTTGGAAGAAGTTGAGTTCTTGAAAAATTTTGTTTTCATTGTAGGACAAAGCAAGGGTGAGGTAGGAAGTTTAGAATCTTTAAGAAATAGATTATTTGAGAAAAACGAGAACGTAAAAAACTATGTCACGTTTGTACGTCCAGGTATCATTGTAATAATTATGAAATTTTAAGTGCCTTAATTCTCAGTGGGTAACAATTCAGATACTGTTCTTAAAAAATTTTCATTGTAAAAATGGAAGTTTTGGGCAAAATCTAATATTTAAACCAAGCTTGTATAATATTTTTATTTTATTTTTAAAATGGACATTCTAACCAACGTTGTTTTTTTTTGTTTTGTTTTTGAACAATACAAAGAGAAAGATTCAAACCGAAAAGTTGAAAGATTACTACAGATAACTACTTATTCATACTAGACATCGAGACATATATTCATACAAAGCAATGAACAACACAAAGAAAAATTTTCAAACTGAAACAATTCTATGAGTTGAAAGATCAATTACTACTAATTTAAACTAGATACAAGGGCATATATTCATACTGGGGCTAGCTTGCCTAAAGTATCAGAACCATAACCGGAAAGGGTAGGCGGGGGTAGGATAACAATCTGAGGCTCAATCATAACCTCAACTTTTAGAAACGCTGGAAATCCCCACTGGAAAAACCTTGATCCCATCGGGAAAGGAATGGAGATATCAGATAGGGTGGGTGGCGAGAGGGGAGTAAGATTTCAGTGTGAAGAACTATATCTCTTGAGAGTTCATCCACCGCCATTTCAAAACGAGAACTTTTATGAATCCAAGCACGGATGTCTCTAATCTTCCACAATTGTTTTTCATTCATTGATGATTGAACAATATCATTTGTAAGGCTTAGTTCCAGATGATTAACTGAATAATTTTAGTCAGGATTAAATCTGCAAAAATTGAAACTAGATCACTGATGTAGGACAACCTAGGCTTTTTGTGGTTTCTGTAACGCAAACAACCCTCCCAGAACCCTGAAGGTGTGATGCTAGCCAAACCTTAATCCAGACACAAAAATTCTAGTTCTAAGAGATTAGGATATCTGTCCCACATCTACTACTTTCATCATCAATGGAACGAAACACCATCAATTCTGGGCACATAATACCTAAGCTCTTCAAATGCCATTTAAATGATTCTAGGAAAGAAATATACATCAAAAAAGAATATCATATCACATTCTATCAATGAACATAAATTTAAACATTAAAACCATGAATCTTCAAAGAGAATAGCATATTACCTTCATGGAACTTCAATATCAACTCTTCCTCAGTCATTTCTGAACGTTGAAACTCATCAATTTTCTCCATGATCTCCAAGCATGTCTGTAATTTAGCACCCCATTCTGAAGCCATTGGTGACGCACTTACCTGTGATAATAACTTACATAAAAAACCTTAACAAAACCCCAATTTTGGAATTGCTAATCTAAAACCCTAAATAGAATTTGGAGATAAACCCTACACTCTAAGTTGATTGGGATGATAACATATGAACTCTTCATCTACCAAGAATTATAGCTTTGTTACTGTAGTAATTGAAACTCATGTAAGAAATGATTCTTGAAACTTTAATATTAAAACCAAGAATTTGAAGAAAGTAATACACCGTACTGGAATTCAAGGGTGGCAATGTTGAGATGAAGGGTGCCTTGATGCCATAGCCTAACTGCCACAGAGAAAGTAGTAATAAAAACATGAATTGAAACCCTAGGAAATGGTATGATTCCGAATTATATACTACATTTTTTCTAATGTAAAAACTAAACTCATGTAACTTGAAACCTCAAAATTTTTTGAAATTAATAAAGTGTTCGTTAGTAGGATTTCGTGGTTCAAGGGTGGAGCGAAATTGTTTCGGATGAATAATTACTTGAAACGTTATACTTTTGAGGGGTCAAAGGGTTGATTTTTTATTCATTGAGTTTTTCAAAAAATTTCCTTCACGAAAGTTGTAGAGTGCATCGACACAAGTTAGTGGACATGTGAAACGCAAAAATCGGAGTTTGTATGATGAAATTATGACCATTGAAAAAAGTTTCTATTTTGGTGAAAAAAAATTTGTGGAAAAAAAATCAGAAAACCCTAAATTTCCAAAAAGGAAACGCCGATATGGATTTCTCTCCCAAGCCGCCGACCCGACCCAAATTCGTTTTCCTGCCATATCTTTGTCATCTGTCCTCCAATCCGGCTGCCACCGGTCCCATTCGAACCGCATCTTCATTCTCTTCAAGTTTGTGGTGGTGGCGCATGATGATTCGCTGCCTGGATGACGTAGCACAGCGGCGGCGCCCTTTCTAATCGGCCGTGATTTCTCCACTTTCCGGCCACCATAGACCGCGCCACCGGTCATTTCTGGAGGCCCCGGAGACGCTGAGCATTCTTTCCAAGTGGCTTGAAGCGATTTGCAGCGAGGAAGGAGAATCGAGCAAATTGGATTCTTTCATTTCTAGACTTCATGGTAGTTATGAAAGTTGTTGGGCTTGTTGTTGTGAACATTTTGGCATAGGTCTCTTCACCTAATTTGGGGGTTGCTAGCGGCACGTGGAGCCCATGCGCAGCCATTGCCGGCGGCGCGTCTGACCAGTTTTTGGGTGTCTATTTTCATGTTTGTCATCTCCTTGTCGATACGAGCATGTTGATATATCATGAGCTCAAGTTGTAGCCATTTGAAGCATGCTAGGTTTTTGTATTTTCGATTTTCGTGGTTTACGAACAGTGATGATCAGACCGTCGGATTTTTGTGTATTTTTGATAAATTGATCCTAGAAGTATTTAGGAGACCTTGGGAGGTCTCGGATGAAGTTTTGTCACGATTAACGAAATCCTCAGTTTTTGGTTCAAGTGCTCGGTTCGAACCGTAACCGTTTTTATTTTAATCGTATACTAAGTTGAGACCTTATTTTACTTAGGTGCTTGACCGAGAGAGTTCTGTACTTTATCTTGGCTGTGAGAGAAGACGACGCAGCTAGATTTAGAGGTGAGTAATCTCACCAGGTTCATTTATGAATGGAGTTCACTAATTAATTTGAATTATTCGCTGAATTGTGAAATTGTTTTCTGGAAATAAATATTTGTTTTAAATCATTTGAACTTGATCGACTACGGTTCATAGGTAAGTCAAAATGAGGTTTTAATTATAAAAATGATTTTCACGGGTTTCGTATTGTGAACTATAGTTTGTATTAGTGACATTCCTGAATGAATGACTACGTGTGTGTGTGTGTGTGTATATTCAGTACAGTAAGTTCTAGAATATAAACTTTGGTACATCAAATATGAAGTCCGACTCAATATACATACACGACGTCAATGATTCCGTCAGTCCGCATGCCATTAGTTACATACTGAAGGGCAAAATTGGTTTTTCATCTCTCTCTCTCTTCCTCCCTCCCTCCTACCCTCTCCCCAGCTGATCCTCGTCTCATACATTATCCTTGGGCTTCATTTATTCATCACCATCCAAACTCTAAGTCTCTCCCTCTCAAAGAAGATCATATGGCTTTGTGTGTCCACATATATCCATGCATCTTTTCTGATTTACATCTTTTTACATTGAGCTTTGGGATGGGGAAAGAAGGAAGAAGATTGAAGAATATTAATTGATGAAAAGGGAAGGTTTTACTCTAATACTCAATCATCAACATAGCCATGAAATGAGTTTTTGCTACCGGAGCCATGAAGCAACAAAAAACGGTTCAACAGCAAGATGAGCTCGAAGAAATGCAGCATGTCCCTATTCCCGTCGAAGGTTAAGGTAAATCAAACTGAAATTATAATCAATTTCGAACAATTGAGGGGCTTCTCGATCTGGGTTATTGTTCAATTTGGTTATAATGGGGTTTCTTGTTGGGATTCGTATGTTTGATTCAAGATTGAAGAAAGGGGTTTTTTTTTCTTCTTTCAATTAGGGGTTTTTGTTCACAGCATCATGATATTCCCGACAGACCTGACATTCACGGCGGAGCTAACAACTGGCAGTCATGTCCGAGATCGGTTATGAAGGTCGAGCAGTGGTCAGCGGTTAAAGGTGTGGTTTGAGTTCTGTTAGGGGTTGGAGAAATTGATGATGGAGAAACTGATGATGAAAGGGTGGTGGTGCTGCATTGTGCAAGCAGGAGAGAGAGAGAGAGAGAAGAGTAAGAGAAGAGAGAGAAATGGGTGCTTTGAGCAAAAAGTTTGAAGAGACCAAATTACCTTTTAAATTATGACACCTGTCACTGCAACTAACAACATGCATCATTGACATCGTGTATGTATATTGGGTCGAGCTTCATATTTGATGTACCAAAGTTCATATTTTGGAACTTACTGTACTGAAATGCATAGTGGGCCTTACTTTGGGTACTATTCATGAATTTTCCCCTTATATTTATGTGAAATATATATGTATTGGTGGAATTGTTGTGATGCAAGCACTATTTGTGAGTGAATTTATATTATTGTTTTGGGGTATGAATTTTTGGAAAACTATATGTCATGGGAAATGATATTTTCTATTGTTTTGAAAAGTGTTGAAGATTTAGGAGTCACATGCATGTTGTGATTTCTCCTTTTTGAAGATTTGAGTAACATTTTTGGTCCAGTGTGATTCGTTTAAATGTTTTGATCTAAGGGTCAGGTTGGCCTAAGGATCCGGGGTTGCAGGTTGTACCCTCAGTGCAGGAATATCAGGATACCAAGCCTTTGGCCGGGTGATTGGTTACGAGTCAGTTAGAGCTCTAGTCTATCTGCCAACGTACTGTCATAGTGCATAACTTTGTGTTATGTCACTTGTGGGTATATGTTTTTAAAAGAGAGTTTCGGGTGTGTACTTTCTTTTATTGTCCAGGTTGGACCGGAGTTTCATATTGAATTGTTGGATTAACAATTTATATGATTTTGTCACTGAGTTTATTGTCCAGGCTAATTGGACCAGATTTTGTTATTGATTTGTTAGGTTAACATTATATATGATTTTGTCATGGTATGACTTGTGTTGTTTCTTTTGGGAAAAGAATATTGAGTTTTTAAGGAATCATGGTGTGTGTTTTCTTTACCTTGAGTTGAAAGGTTTTCCTCATTATTCGTGTGAGTCATGTGGTTTTAGTATTTAAGTTACTCATACAGGCTTTCAAAAGCTTGCCAGGTTTATTGTGTGGCAACCCGGTGCACTATTCAATGATGTAGGGGTTAATCCTACAGGGCAAGGTAATCACTGGTGAATCTGAGTTCTAGTAGCAGCTGTACAGGTAGGAAGCTATTTTTGAGGCTTTATTGTTGTTAAGACTTTTGCTGTGTAGTGAGCTCTGAGGAGCATTTACTTATTATTTGTTATGCAACTTAATTCGTAAACTTGTGTAATGTAATATATGACTCTAGTGATTGAGTCTGTATTAACATGCATGTGTGGACTCAGTTTATTTTGTTGCTTAATTTAAATGAAAAAAAATTTCTAAGCATTTGGGCGAATTGTTGAGTTATCGCGTTTCAGATTTGAATTTCTTTTATTCGAAATTAGGGGGCGTGACAGCCGCACTCGAGGCGAGAAATTTAGAGAAACTGTGAGTGAGCAAAAGTGATGGATGTGAGTGGAATTGAATGGTAAGGCTATAGCATGTTAATATTTCTCATACATATTCTAAAATAGGGCTTTGAACACTCATTTTATCACTTTAAGAACTCATGTGATAATTAAAATAAAGTTCGTGTTAAGAGAATAAAGTTGTCATTAAAGTATAAATCTTTGGAAAAATGTCAATTTACCCAAATTTGAGCTACAATAACCCTATTTACCCAACATCTTATGAGATTGCCCATTTACCCAATAAATTACATATCTTTTGCTCTAATATCCAATGAAGTATTTTTTTTATTGTTTTTATTTATTTTTGGGACAAATTGTGCTCTCTCTCTCTCTGTCACTTGGAGAGAGAGAAATCATCAGAAACTTCACTGGAATCTGGTGACCAGAGATCAGAGTCCGGCGACTAGATTTATTGCCCCCCCCCCCCCCCCCCCCCCCCAATAATACTCAATAAGCTTTATTTGCCCCCAATAAAAATAAAAATTTATTTGGTTTTATTAAGGGGTAATAAAAGTCTCCGGTGACCTCTTTGAGGACCTCCGACAACCTCGGGATCAGTGACCGAAGTCTCACTTTTGGTTTTATTGCCCCCAAATTAACTTTATTGGCCCCCAATAAAAATTTATTGGGTTTTATTGGAGAGTAATTAATGAAAGTCACTGCCGACCTCTTTGAGGACCTCTGCATCGATGACTGAAGTCCCGCGTTTGGTTTTATTGTCCCCAATAAAACCAATAAATTATTATTGCTTCCTAATAAAACCCAATAAACTATTATTACCCCGTAATAAAAATTTATTTGGTTTTATTGGGGAATTATAAAAGTCTCCAGCAACCTCTAGTGACCTATAAGATCTCCGATGACCTCTTTGGAGACCTCTGGCAACGGGTGCCCGATGATCAGAGCCTGGGGTCTGATTTTATTTCTCCAATAATACCCGATAATCTTTTATTCACTACACCAAAAACGGTCTTTTACGGCCCACAATGTGTGCCGTAAAAGGGTATTTACGGCATACAAAGGCAGGCTGTAAATGCCGGAGCCGTAAAAGACGTACCTCATTTACGGCACACTAAAATGCGCCGTTAAAGTGCATCTAAGAACGCCGTGAAAGTGATATCAGAAATGTCACTCATGTTATTTACGTCACATGTTGCACGCCGTAAAAGACTTGATTGCGTTCCCATTTAAGGCGTATAATGTGTGCCGTAAAAGTGTGATTGAGTTCCCATTTAAGGCGCAACTTGCACGCCGTAAAAATGGTTTTTTTTTAATAAAAAAAAATTATATTTCTACCAATTTCACATTTGTATCACCATATCCATATGACAAATTAGATGTAAGAGAAACATTTCAATCAGATTATCATTATAAGTAATTTCATTTACAAAATGACAATTAAAAATGTACAAGTAGCAGTACTCATTACGTCAATCAATCAAACTCTAACTCTACAAGTTCAATTCACATATCAGTTTCATTTCAACAAACAGATCAAGGACTACCAACCTCCCTGCAGGAACATAATGTAAAAGTGTCTGGAAAGAAGTATGTTCCATTGTTAATGACAACAGATAAATAAAAGGGTGTTGTAGAGAAACTGAAATTGAGAGGAAATTGTTGTGTATTCTCATTGATAATAGGGGCCTCTTTATATAGAGGATTACAATGCATAGAATCTCAATCGTACAAGGAAAGTAATCGTACATTGAATAGGAATCTAGATCCTTCTAATTTAACCCTATTACCACTAGGTCAAGTAATCTAGAGTTTGGGCCAAACACAAATAGAGATATCCTTAAACACTCCCCCTTGTGTTGTCCAAACGCGGTGCTTCTCTCGTTGCCTCGTTAAAAACCTTGCCGAGTAACAAAAACCCAGTGGGACAAAAATAACCTCGGTCGAAGGGGAAAAAGAGCACAACACACCCTTCACGTTTCGAGACCATACATGTAGACATCTCCCCCTGATGTCTGCATCTCCCCCTGATGACTACGGTTATGGGAGTTCGGGTAACTTCCGCAAACGATGCTACCAACATGTCTCTCGAAAGTGGAATTTAGGCAATGACTTAGTGAGCAAGTCTGCCACACTGTCCTCAGATCGAACCTAGTTCATTTTGATCTTGAGGAGAGTCTGTTGTTGCTGATTAAGCTTGGTGTTGTCGCTTTGATGTAGCCTTGCTTCATTTGTTCAAAACAAGCTGCATTATCCTAAATGCTCATAGGCTCATCTATGGTAGACTTCAAACCACAATTGTTCGAACATGCGTAATTATGGATCCAATCCATATACATTCACGAATCTCTTCGTGAAGAGCAATGGTCTCTGCATTGTTCGAAGATATAGCGACTAGGGTCTATTTCTGTAGACCTCCAAGATATCACGGTCTTTACCCATGGTGAACACTTAACCAGTTTGGGAATGACCTTTGTGTGGGTCAGAGAGATACCCAGCATCAGCAAAACCTTCCAAAACGCTAACTTAGTTTTGGGATGGGGAGAGGGGACACAGGCCAGTGTTGGCGGCGTTCCTGGTGTGTGATGGGTCCGAATCCATCATCTCTCTGTAGGGATAGAACAAGCCCATATCAATCGTACATCTCAAGTACTGAAAGATATCTTTTACACCAATCCTAATGGCGTCGCGTTGGCGCAAAGCTATATCTTAGTTAATAAGCTTACTGCAAATGAGATGTCCGGTCTTGTGCATTTAACTAAGTACAATAATGCGCCTATTATACTCAAGTAAGGCACTTCTGCCTCTAGCACATCTTCGTCATCATCCTTTCGACGAAGATAGAGGATCCTTTTCAGGATCAAGACTACGGACGATCATGGGGGTGCTTGAAGACTTGACCTTGTCAAAATGCCTAAGCATCTATCGACACGATGCTCGAGTTCCAAACCGAGACATAATCTTGTTCTCCCAAAATCCTTCATCTCAAACTCGGATTTCAAATGTTCAGCGATTTCCCTTAACTCTTTAAGGGCTTCTAATGAAGATCATGTCCAACATGAACCGCGATAGAATCCTAAACTTGTTATGGAAACGCGTGGGCATATCCCTTCCCAATCAAGTAGTCACTTTAGTGAGCGTTTCAACCTCTTTGAAAACGCGCTCCGTGGTCTAGAGCCACTTGACTTGGGTAAATGAAGTTCACCATGAACCTTCATGTATATTCCGTATCTAGATCCCCATAGAGATACGTAGTGACCACATTTGTAAGCTGCATGTTCAGTTATTCGGAAACTACCAAACTGACAAGGTAGTGGAGTGCAATGACATCCATTACGAGAGAATATGTCTCATCGTAGTCGATTCCAGGGCGTTTTGTGAGAAGCCTTGCGCCATAAGGCGAGATTGCCATCTCTTTTTCTCATCACGCTTTCTAACGAAGACCCATTAGTCAATAGGTTTTATGTCAGGAGGTGTTGGCATCACTGGCTCAGAAAACCTTCCTCTTCGTTAGAGAATCCATCTTAACCTGGATCGCATCTTTCCATTTAGGCCAAATCTCTCTACGTTGGCATTCATTCATCAACGGAGCGTGGTTCGATATCATCAGACTCAACAAACTCATGCGCAACGAAATGCGTGACTACATCATCAATTATGATAGAGTTTTTATCCCACGTCTCATGTACACTAGTGTAATTTTCATAGAGCTCTATATTCTCAGGAATAGGGTTCTAACGTTGAGGCGTCCCCCAACGATAACCATAACCCGGAAGATTCTCATGAGACGGATTTTGAGTGTCGATGATCAAAGGGTTGGAATGTGCCAAAGTATCCTTCGAACTCACGGGCCTCCCACGCATCCTAGCTGGGGCCATGGCCTATAACGCCAGAGTACCACTCTCTTTGGCATTGGCGCCATGCCTACCTCTGTGTAGGGTGGCGCTACGTCCTCTCGTAGGGACTTCCATCCTTGCGGGCGTGTTTGCAGCATATTTGTGTGATCTCGTCACTTTAGTAGGGATCGAGATGAGACATAGTGGGGACAGGCCACGACAATTCCTGTCGTTCTTGTTGAACATCTGTGTTCTTATCTCCCCCTAACGACGGGAAGTCTGTCTCATCAAAGTGACATCCGCAAATCTAGCGGTAAGGAGATCGCCATGCAAGGGCATTAAGTGGCGGACGATTGTTGGAGTCTCAAATCCAACTGAGTTGCCCATTCGTCTGTAAGGACCCATCATAGAGCGCTGTGGCTGCGCAATTGGCACATAAATGGCTCACTTAAATACGCGTAAGTACGATACTTGTACCCAGTCACTAGCTGTAACGCAGAGGTACATTGAGTGGCGGTGGGTCGTAGACGAATTAGCATTGCTGCATGCGATATTGCATCACCCCAAGCGGATATAAGGCGGTTGGTGCGCATTACCAATGTCCGGACTACCATCGTAGTCATTTCCGCGAGACCATTTGGGTGTGCTCATGGGAATATGATGTCCAATATCAGTCCCAAATGCAATAACTATCGAAAGTCTTCGATGTAAACTCACTAGCATAGTCAAATCCAATTGACTGAATAGGATGATTCGGGGAGTGAGCCCGTTGTCATATGATCTGTGCTAGGAGTGTTTCATAAGCAGCATTACAAGTGGACAATGGCACAACACGTGACCAGCGTGTTTGCATATCAACCAACATCATGAGATATTTAAACGTCCGCAAGTTGGTGGAATTAGTCCACAGAATCCCTACGGATTCTATGTAAGAACATAATGAGTATTTTCATATCCTTTGCATAGGACGGTCTCAGTCCTAATTTCCCTAAGGAACGGGCTTTGTAAAACGAGCGAGAGGCTTTAGAAGCAACCAATGAGAATTTTGGTTGGGCCTGAGCGTCTGAAACGCATATTGAAGCAAAGTTTGTGACTACATCACCCATCATGGTGTCATGACCATGGGAAGTGGCATCCATGGCGTTATAACCATGGGGATTGACATCCATGGCGTCATGGCCATGGGTAGCGCCATATATGGCGTTGTCACAAGGGACTTGGGCGGCCATATGGCGCCCCAAGACAGCTGCAGCGCCAGATGCTGCAATTGTTGCGGTCTTGCTAAGTCCAGGAACCAATTTTTGATTCTTGCTTCATTTCGCTCGAGGGTGTCCATATGAAGTCTTTAGTAGACGGATCACCATATCATGACCAGGGTGACTTATCCTGTCGAGACAAAGCCAATATGTGTCTAAATCCAAGAGATCTTCTCTCATAACTTTATTGGATTTAATAGCTCGAATAGTGACATAGAGTCCACTAGAGAGATACATAAACTTCTCTAAGATGCGCCTTTGTTCGCAATCATTAGAGGTATTGCAAAGGAACTCATTTCCGTTCTCTATATGCGTTTTCGCATGGAATCCGTTGGCTATCCTTAGGTGCGAGTTGCCCTAGGAGCGTAGAGAGTTTCTGTGACATTAATCAAGGTGCCATTTGGCAAAGAGACTTGGGCTATTCCATGTCCTTGAATTAATACTGATGGCCCAGCCATCGTAGTCACAAGGTAACATGCTCATGAATCAAAATGGAGTCATAATGAAAAGAACTCAAAATTTTATTCATAAGCCAACAGAGTACATCATTGTCCCTTAATCATTAGGAGAATCTAATCCAAATGCTAGCTAATGCAAAACAATGGTAGTCGTCTAACTTCTTTCGGTAATTCCAAAATAAATGTGGCCAGGTGAGTAGAGAGATGTCGGTGGAGCAAGGCTCGCTTAAGTACCACTAATCTCAAAACCTTCCTAGACATCACATTTACGTTGAGTACGCCTACTTTGAAGAAAGACAAAAACATTGGCATCTACTACAAAAATGATATGGCAATTGCCTACATCTCTTGGAAAATAAAGGCTTAAACAGAATTGGCGATCTATTGATCCCAGCCAAATTTGTAGTCTTCAACCCTTTACTCTAGATCATCTTCTTGATCTTCTTGTTCCACATAGTGAGCTTCTCTTGCTTCACAATATGCTTTGTAGGCGGTGACAATTTCTTCACGAGCTCTACAAATGTGTGCCCAATGATCAGACACTCCACATCGGGAACATACATCTCTTTGCTCAAACTCCATTGATTGAGGCGCTTTGAAAGCGTCATTTAGATGGCTCTTAGTGTTGGTGGCGCCACCAACATGGCCAGAGGCGTTGCCTCCCTCTCTCTTTCCACGTTGACCTCTTCGGTTCCGTGTTCGCCTATATTGGCGGTTACCTTCCCAAGTAGAGCGATTATATGGACCAGAACGTCCAGAAGTATCCCTAAGGTTAGGGTTTCGCTCTTGGTGCCTTCTCTTAGGGGCGCGACTATAATTGGATTCCGGAATATGCTCTATTTCCACGGATCTCGAATTATAGTTCTTCACAAGGATGTTGTCATGCTTTTCAGCGACATTCATAGTTCCAATGAGCTCATGAAACCTTGTGATCCGTCCTGCAGCAATATCGATTCGATAGTTCTTAGCAACCATCAATGCAGAAACGGGGAAGGTAGAGAGAGTCTTCTCAATCAACATCGCATTTGTGATCTCTTTACCACAGAATTCCATTAAGGATTTAATGCGAAGTGCTTCCGAGTTATAGTCAAGAACTGACTTGAAATCACAGAAGCGGAGGCTATGCCATCTCACTTCTAGGTCAGGAAGCAGGGAGTCACGGACGTTGCCAAATCTTTCTTCGAGTGAGACCCACAGCCTTCTGGGGTCTTCTTCATTGATACACTCATACTGGAGTGAATCATCCATATGACGAGTCATTAGGATGATGGCTTTCGCCTTATTTGCCTCTAAGGCTGCTCTATTTGCTTCCAAAGCTTGAGCTTGCTCAACAGTAGCACGTCCTGGCTAGGCTCGAGAATCGTATCCAAGATTCCATCGGCCTTGAGATGTTGGCGGACATCACGAACCCACCTGTGATATTCAAAGCCAGTTGTTCCCAATGGAGCAAAGTCTAATTTGTTCAGGTTACTCATCCTGAAAGAGAACAAGAAATTAGGGTTAGTTTCGGAGCGTGAAAGGCTACCACGAAAACATATAAAATTTCTGAGCGTAGTCGCTTCCAAGAAATTCGATTCCAAGAGGGGTTGGATTAGATCGAAACAATGATGTGTGTGGTCGATCGTTTTCTTCTCAACAAACTCTTAAGTTTGGAGGACTCTACAAGCTCCAAGCTTGGAGTGAGCACGAACCCCCACAGTTCGGCTTTTGGTCTCCCCTATGAAGAAGAAAGGGGGGTAGAAGAAGGGAGGTTGCAAGTCCCCGAGAAAAGGAAGAGAAAAACAATAAAAACTTCAAAAACGGGAACTTTTAGTAAAAATTACCTCGAAATTGGTCGCCGGAAAATTTGACCGGAAAAAGTGGCTGAAAAGTGGCCTGAAAAGTCACCGGAAATATGGCCGGAGGTTGCCGGAAAAGTCGCCGGCGGTGACTGACCGGAGAGTTGACCGGCGGTTGACCGGAGGTGGATCTGAGGTTGACCTGTGGGCTGGGCAATGTCAGTGGGTCAGTGGGTTGCTTCCCCTTTTTTTTTCTTTCTCGGCCCAGGCCTGCTTCTTTTTTTTTCTTTTCTTCTTTCTCTTCTGGGCCCGCAACCTTTTTCTTCTTTCTTCCTTTCTTTTCTTCTTGGCCGTTCCCCTTTTCTTCTCCTTCCTTTTCTTCTTCTGACAGTGGGGCCGTTCCCCTCTTCTTCCTTTTTTTTTTTTTCATTCTTTTCTTCTTCTTCTGGGCCGACTCTCTCTGTCTCATTCTTTTTCTTCTCTTTCCTTTCTTCTTCTACGCGTTTTCTTCTTCCTCCTTCTGTTTTTTGTTTTTTTTTTTTTTTCGTTTTGCTGGCAGAGGCTAACCGGCTAATTGATGGGTGCAGCGAAGGCGCTGGTCAGTTGCAGGAGGCTGTTGGTGCTCGTGCAATGGTGGTAGCAAGACTAGCACGGGCTGGGAGCATTGGTGGAAAGGTTGAGATTTTTCCGGGTTTTTGGTTTTTAGATTTCAGGGTTAGGGCTTCGTGCTGATAACGTGTTGTAGAGAAACTGAAATTGAGAGGAAATTGTTGTGTATTCTCATTGATAATAGGGGCCTCTTTATATAGAGGATTACAATGCATAGAATCTCAATCGTACAAGGAAAGTAATCGTACATTGAATAGGAATCTAGATCCTTCTAATTTAACCCTATTACCACTAGGTCAAGTAACCTAGAGTTTCGGCCAAACACAAATAGAGATATCCTTAAACAAAGGGAACAATATACCCAAAACAAAAATTGTAAATATAACCTTCATTTGTGCAGGCCTCCAGAATGGATCATGTGAAAATAACTACCCCTGCAGAATTAGTCATTAGCATACCAAAACATAGTAAAGTCCAGTAACTTTCCAGCAACTCTACAAGTAACTAAGAAGAGTCCCCTGCAAATAGATGATGCTTCAGTATCTTGCTAGTTTCCCACTTTCCGAGTTGGTATGTAATATTAAGAAGAGTTATATTAACAAAATGTCTTTTCTTACCTGGTCATGTAGCACTTTGCACACTTGAAAATTGAAAACTTCCAACTGGTGGAATTAGTATTGATTTGCAGATGTCCAAGTAAGAATATTTATTTAACTGCATACGTTGACAAGTTTAAGAAATCAGTAACATAGTCTGTTCATGTTTCCATTATCTTTATGGTCAAATATTAGCCAGAAAACACACCTCTTCTATAGTTGTATCTTTCTTTACACCACGGAAATGCTTTGCAGCAGAGCACAACTATAATCTGTGGTAAAGCAAATGAGGAAATATATCAACACTTGTTAAATGCAAGTACAAGGACTAAATTTACAAAACTAAACTTATAAAGCTTGACATAGAGCCAAGGAATATTAGCTAGCAATTAAATTAACGGGACCTTGCAGATTGAGCTAAAGCAATGACCAATAATTTATAGCTTGCCAATATGTTCAATTGATGGCTTGAAACTAGTGAAACTATCAAAGAGGAGTTAAAATATGCCAGCTATACAATAGTACTACTGAATACAATACTTGCATGAGAGTTACCTGTTGATGTTGAGGAAGACATTGTATGGTATCCACTACTGGTGACTTGAATGTCTTTGACAAAGCAACAGCCATGTGATCAATTCTCACCTGCATCCAGTGGCAAAACTTGTAAGCAAAAATATAATATGAACAATGACATGGGTGTATGCATTATCAGACTTCTGGCGCTTTTGAGTCTCTTAGTACTAATAATACCCTGGAGTTAGAGTCAAGCAAATCTAGGTCTGAAATTTTCAAACTAATCATAAAACTTGAAATTTATACCAGGTGTCTGAATGCGCCAACCCCTTGAAATGTATAACAGTATAAATAAGCAAATAGTATGAAACTATGAATAAACTTACACACTGTACGTGAATAAATTCAGTTTTATAAGAGGTAATCCGAAAACAAAAACTTAATTTCAATTTATTACCAATACACTCTTCTACTCATTACAACATACTCAGAGCGAAACTTGGAGTAGGTTCTCTACATCCAAAGTACCAAAAATCAAAATAAGTACAGAAAACAACAACAAAATTATGTAAATAGCAACTAAATGATTTTAATACTTTCTTACCTTATCAACATTAGACACCTGGTAGGTCTGGATAGTGACTCCAGTGTCACTTCCTCTAGAGCCAAACCAATCGTTAGAGATTTTTTTTCTTTGTTTTTCAAGTTGAATCGCTAATCTCAAATGTTGCATTTCATGAAAAACCTCCAAATGTAACACACAAGTATCCAGAAGCACAGCGAATTCACTAGATCTCAAGCAAACGAAATTCAAATTAGCATTAAACCACACTGCATAGTCTTCAGCTCAATTAGGATCCAAATCACAGAGAAACTCAGGAATCCTCAAAATCGAACTAAAGGAAAGCAATATCAGATCATTTTATCAAATTATCAAAGCATTTTGAAGCAGAATTTGATCGTAGGAATCGATTTACAAGGAGCAACAACAAGTAAAGCAAGCAAACGAGAAATTGAGATCGGTGAACATACATGGAATTGGAATAGGATTCGCGACTTCCATTGTGGCTTGCTCCGATTCTTCCACTGAGCTCCTGAGGAAAACCAGAACTAAATTAAAGAAATCACAACATGTCACTGAACAAATTGAAAGTTTGAAACTATTACCCACAAAACTAAAATTGCTCATCTGCAACGATAAGCACAATCATATTGTTTCATATCTAAATGGTATAGAATTGGAAGGAGATCGTGATTTACTCTCAACTGATGGAAACCCGATGAATGAATGTAATCTAGTTTGGGTTTGCTCCGCTCTTGATCTCAGAAGCGAACAAGATAAGAACTCGGCCAGCCAAGAGATTCAAGGTTGGATCAAAGTCGATCATTTGTAATATGGGGTGAAAATGATCGAGAACGATCGACTATGAGACTAACCGGCGAGTTCATCCCTAGATCTGAGACAACCCTAAAAAAAAGATCCCAATTTGGTGTACCCATTAGGCCTTGACCAACAATAGCAGAGAAGATGAGAAGGATTACCAATATGTGCTGAGCGAATTTGTTTCTTGAGCTCCTCTGATATGCAGGACGTGAGGGGAGGGGCGAGAGAGAGAGAGAGAGAGAGAGAGAGAAGAAAATGAAATGAAAATTAGATGGGTTCGGTGGGAAGTTTAAGTTTTGGCAAAAAAATGGGCGGGGATCCGTAAAAGTGAGAGACCTTCTTACGGAAGAGACATAGAGGGAAGAGATGGAAAATTGAGGTCTGTCGGGGAGAGAGAAAAGTTTTGTTTTATGAAATGAAAAAAAAAATAGAATTAGAAAGTGTAGAGGGAAGAGATGGGGGGAAATAAAAACTTTGGTGAAAATTTCGCGCCTTATACTTTTACGGCATACATTAATGTATGCTGTAAAAGGCTATATTAAAAACCACATTAACGGCGCACATTCTTGCAGGCTGTAAAAGATAACACTATTACGGCGTGTATCTAATGCATGCCATAAAAGACCAAATAAAATCGACATTAACGGCGTGCATCAATGCATGCCATAAAAGATCAAATGAAAATTGACATTAACGGCGTGCATTAGATGCACGCCGTTAATGTCAATTAAAAAAAAAATAGAATTAGAAAGTGTAGAGGGAAGAGATGGGGGGAAATAAAAACTTTGGTGAAAATTTCGCGCCTTATACTTTTACGGCATACATTAATGTATGCTGTAAAAGGCTATATTAAAAACCACATTAACGGCGCACATTCTTGCAGGCTGTAAAAGATAACACTATTACGGCGTGTATCTAATGCATGCCATAAAAGACCAAATAAAATTGACATTAACGGCATGCATCAATGCATGCCATAAAAGATCAAATGAAAATTGACATTAACGGCGTGCATCTAATGCACGCCGTAAAAGACTATACCAGAAAGGGTATTCACGGCATGCCATGAAAGTGCGCCTTAAATGTATGTCTATTACGGCACTCATTGATGCACGCCGTAAAATGTGCGCGGTAAAAGAGTCATTTTCTTGTAGTGATTACCCCTAATAAAACTTCTATTAGGGGTAATAAAAGTCTCCGACGACGTATAAGATCTCGGACAACCTCTTCGAGGACCTTCCATGACCGAAGTCTGGCATGTGGTTTTATTGCCCCCTAATAATATCTAATAAACTTTTATTGCCCCTAATAGAACCCAATATACTTTTGTTGCCCCCAAATAAAAATTATTAGGTTTTATTGGCGGGGGGGGGGGGGGGTAATAAAAATCTTCGGTGACTTATAACATTTCCGACGACCTCTTTGGGGACCTCCGACAACCTCAGGCCGGTGATAGGATTTCGTGCGAAGCGTCTAATGACTTTTTAATTATCGGAGGGCAAACTTGTCTTCTTACATTTAAATGGGTTAAGCGAGCACACAAATCTTTTAGTGGAGTAAGTGAGTAGTTGCTAGACCCAAATTGGATAAATGGTCAATAGCCCAAAATCTTGTAGGGCTCCAAAAATTTGAAAAACTTTATACGTAGATCATATTATTAGTAGACATCTAAGAATGAGGGCTATAAATAATAATTCTTATGTAAATGTCCACATCATTAATTAGGGAATTACATATAATATTTTAATAGTTTGTGTAGTTAATATCTAAAGTCTACTCTTAAAGCAAGTTCACCGGGCTACTTCTTGCCCGGTCTAACAGAGACTAGTGTCTTCGTGAACTAGTTTACTCATTCAGTCAATTTTCAGACCCAGGTTGTGGCCTAGAGAAAACAGTCTTCAGCGTGGAGGAGGTAGCGTGTGTTGGGGCTTCGCTTGTCGTTTAGTGCGGAGGAGAACAACGCTTGCTGAACAGTAATTCCAACAAAGTCCGCCGATACCCCAAAACACCAATTGATCAAAGCTCAATAAAAAAAAAAACTAATTACATGCAGATTTAGAGTTGGATGAGACGATGATTTTCCATACCTCAGAGATCTCAGATGTTGATCAAGGTCGCCGGAAAATATAGGAACACATTGACAGAAGTACCGAGAGTTTGCCGACTTCGATTTTCATTCCTTGTTCGGATTTTGGATGAATTGACCCCATAGCTAGGTCGGCAATAAGAAGAGGAATCGAACGCGAATGTTGCGCCACCAAGAAGTGGTCGGACGGAAGAGTTATAGGGTCCTGTTGCTGGTCGTGGGGTCACGACAAAGGGTCGTGTGCTTTGGTTTTTTGTGGAGAGTTCTGAGACGTTCGATTTGAATTTAATGATTGTGATGAAGCGGAGGTTATTTCTGATTGCACTATGTGAATTTCCTTTTTCTTTAAATAGTTTTTACATAATTCTAAAAATTTTAAATAAATAATAAATAACTCGGGCGTCCAAAATTTTTTCTGAAAATTCCCTCTAGCTCGTCCCATCACGTAATTTATTAATAATTTTATCGGTAGGTTTTCCAAAATATTTATTGCTACTATTTATGAATTTATCTACATGATTATTTCTAATTTACAACAAATAAATTAATACAATATTAAATGAACAGTGTATTGACCCAGTGATCCAGATCCAACGAGTGAGAAAAAAAAAACATAAAAAAAAAGACAGCGAACATTGTTCTAACCTAGTGACCCAATGACCATGACCTAATCACCAAACATATGAACTTGCTTTTCATCTTCATATTCTCTCCTATATTTCTCCATAGGCATAATTGCCAAATTGCTACCCTAGATTTCACCTTAGTGTCAATTTGCTACCTTAAGTTTTATTTTAGCCAATTTGCTATCCTAGGTTTTCAAAATTAGTCAATTTGCTACTCTAGATTTTATTTTAGCCAATTTCCTAACCTTCCATCAAATTTGCTACTCTAAGCTTTCAAGATTAACCAATTCACATTCATAAAGTTTCAAAATTAGCTATTTGCTACCTTAGATTTTTCAAAATTAATCCTTGTTTGGATGAAAAATAGACAAATTAATATGACAAAAAATGTTGCAAATTGGCTAATTTTGGAAACATAAAATAGTGAATTGGCAGAAATAATACTTAGGATAGCAAATTGGCTAATTGTGAAAACCTAAGATAACAAATTGGCTGAAATAAAACGTAGGGTAAAAATTGACACCAAAGTGAAACTTAGGGTAGCAAATTGGCTATTAAGCATTTTCCATATGATGTTAGGACATGGTTTTTAGTTAATAAAATTTTTTAAATAATTAAAAAACTTTGTGATTTGTAGTTGTTTATTTTGTTGGATCTTTGGGGCCATCTATTCCCCAAAAAAAAAAAAAAATTGCGAACAATCATGGGTGACATAATACGCTCATAATCAGCACTCCTAGTCCTACACGGCTACACCCACTCTGGTCTGGAAAAGAAACCTACCTAGAGGCGTCCTCCATCTCTCCGCCGCTCCCTCAGGATGAGAAAACCACCGAAATCTAAGAAGGCCCGCAAGCAGAAGCGGGAGTCGGAGGTCGAAGAAATCAAGGTTCTAAATTCATGGATCGAATCCCAGAAACCCGACTGCGGGTCCAATCCCATGTCTCTCCCACCTTTACCCACAAAATCACCCATTGGCCGCCTGGACTCCACACCCACCTTTTCTCGCTATGCTGGCACCACCAGCTTCCATCAGTTGCCGATTTCCAAGAGGACCAAGGACGCCTTGCGCCGAGCTAACTTCACCCACATGACCGATATCCAGAGGGCGTCTTTGCCTCACGCGCTCTGCGGCAGAGATATTCTCGGTGCCGCCAAGACTGGCTCCGGCAAGACTTTGGCTTTTGTAATACCGGTAAGTTATGCATGGGTGCATGTCTTTTTCATGGGTGTGTGATTTGGATTATTTAATTGATAACATATATTTTTCTATAGTAATAGAAACAACAGTTTTATTATTTAGATTTGGTTGGTCAGAGTGAGTATATTATAATATTGTTTGATTTCAGGTTGTAGAAAAATTACATAGGGAGAGATGGAATCCTGAGGATGGGGTAGGCAGCATCATAATATCTCCGACAAGGGAATTAGCTGCTCAAACTTTTGATGTACTAAAATGGGTTGGCAAGTACCATAATTTTAGTGCTGGACTCTTAATTGGTGGTCGTAAAGATGTTCAAGTGGAAAAGGAGCGAGTTAATGGTCTCAACATACTAGTCTGTACTCCTGGCCGTCTTCTTCAGCACATGGATGAGACACCAAATTTTGATTGTTCCCAGCTTCAGGTCCAGCTTTCTTCCCTTTTCATCTTTGATTTTGGTTGCTATTAGTTAAACCAGCTAGTGTCTGTCATGTCATTTATATCATTTTAATTCTTCTTTTGCTGATTGTTTAGTTTCAGTTTAGTATTGGTTGTCAGACCGTTAGTTACTCTCCTTGTTTTATTTATTTTTAAGGGAGCTGGTTTATTCGTTAGTAGTGATATATTCTGTTGTTTAGTTAATGATTTCGCTGACAACTTTCCTGGCAAAGGGAACAGGTTTTGGTCCTTGATGAGGCAGATCGTATTCTTGATGTGGGATTTAAAAAGACACTGAATGCAGTCATCTCACAGCTACCTAGGAGAAGACAAACTCTTCTCTTCTCAGCAACTCAAACAAAGTCGGTTCAAGATCTTGCAAGACTAAGTTTGAAGGACCCAGAGTACCTCAGCGTGCATGAGAAGTCTACTAGAGCCACTCCCAATCATTTACAGCAAACAGCAATCATTGTTCCACTGGATCAAAAAATAGACATGTTGTGGAGCTTCATAAAGGCACATCTAAATTCTAGGATTCTAGTGTTTCTATCAACCCGCAAGCAGGTAACTTCTGTTTATAAATTATGACTATGTCATGCCTGAAAATTTCTGCACAGTACTTGCATAATTGTCAGTTGCCTGACTAAGCCTTTTCTTTAACTGAATAACCAGTCTATTTCCAGCTTTCACCTTGGGTTACCCCTAACTTTGGACAGACACAGCATGATATATTTTTCTTTCTTTCTTTTGGTCATGCTGATAAGTGAAGAACAATATTGAATGTGCATTGCTATGTAAAGTTGATCTTCCTGTGCCCAAATGAATCAATTAGTTGAGTTGGATTGAGCTGATATCAAAAGATGCACGCTTCAGTGTGCCGTTGTAGTTTGGAAGACAGTAGACTGTTCTCCATGTAGCTTATTAAGAACAGCATTATATATTTCTGACATGGAAGAGTCCTGTATTATACGAGAACATGTATAATATTAAAAGTATATTGCTTTTACTAAGTTGCTGAAGCTAGTCAGAGTAAATGAGTCTCGTCTCTTCTCTGATGGTATTTTGTGTCTCCACAACTTGACATAGAATCGCATAGCAAGTACAAATTTTACCTTCATTTAGTGTCGCTGATCTTCTCAAATTGCTGTTTTAATAGGTAAAATTTGTCTTTGAAGCATTTAAAAAGCTGCGTCCTGGAATACCCTTGAAGTGTCTTCATGGTAAGATGAAGCAAGAGGGAAGAATGGGAACATACTCACAGTTTCATGAAAAACCTTCAGTTCTCTTCTCGACTGATGTGGCTTCAAGAGGCCTTGACTTCAACAAGGCAGTTGACTGGGTTGTTCAGGTGAGTTGCTGCCTGCTCCAGTACTTTATTATGGTGTATATGTGATGAAAAGTTCTTCGTACTTAGTTTGTAATTCGTTTCACATGTGCAGGTGGATTGTCCAGAAGATGTTGCATCGTACATACACAGAGTTGGCCGAACTGCCCGCTATCATTCTGAAGGGCGATCTGTTTTATTTCTGATGCCCTCAGAACAGAAAATGCTTGAGAAATTAGATGCTGCAAGAATACCCATTCAGTGCATCAAGGTACACTGTTTTTTTTTTTTTTTTTTTTTTTTGCTTTTTTGGCTGGATGGGAAACATGCCCACGATCTTCCATCATTGTTTTTTATATTTTGCTGTTACATGCTATGTTTGCTGTGTAACTGATTACTCAGGCTAACAACAAAAGGCTTCAACCAGTGTCTTCATTGTTGTCATCTTTGCTAGTCAAGTATCCTGATACACTCCTGGGTCTGGCAAAAAGGGCCTTTATCACTTACTTGAAGTCCATTCAAAATCACAAGGACAAAGAAATTTTTGATGTGTCGAAACTGCCACTTAATGAATTTTCAGCATCTATGGGTCTACCAATGACCCCCAGAATCCGTTCTTCAAATCAGAAAATGAAGTCCAAGACAGAGGGAGAACTATATCCTATTGGCGAACCAGAAAGTTCTGACATGGAGAACGGATTGGAGATTCCCAAAGAGGAACTTGATATTGGTGATTTGAATGAGGGGGAAGTGGATAACGATGTTCTTCTAACAAATGAGGGAACAGAGGAAGGAACAAAAATTGGAGATGATGAGTATGTTCTTTGTCCATTACGTTTTATGCATATTTTTGAAAATTAAGATTAATCCTGCACAATTCTGTTGAATCAGAACCAAATCACACGCAAGTAGGATGGAAAATTTTATCCAAATGTGTTACTTATTACCAAGCTCTTGCTTTTCACTTTTTTATTCTGTGTATCTGTTATTTATTGTAGTTTCAGTTAATTATACTTATTCCGCTGTAGGCCAGTGACTCCAGTCATGAAGAAAAGGAATGGACCTATGGGAACTAGGACACACTTTAATGATTCGGGCAACCCGATATCGCCCTTTGCAAAGATGGCTGGTACCGTACATGCTAGTGATCCCATATTGCTTGATGAACTTAAAGGTATTCATTAACTCTGAAAATTTCCACTAGATAATAGGCCAGATACAGTGCTACTCTATCTATCACTTGTATACAGTTGGGTAAGAGTTTTATGATTTTTGTTTCACCGAAGAATGTGATGTCATGGCTAAACATGCTATTCATTGATGGAATGTACTTGCAGATGCTTTAGTTCAGTGTCCTGATATTTCTTATTTTTTCTGCAGACAAGAAACAAAAATATTATGATAAGGTTAGGGAAGAATTGAAGAGATCAGAACCAGAAGACAAGATTCTAGACCGCCAGCGTTGCAATGAAAAACGAAGGAAAGAGAAGATGAAGAGGAGTAGAGTGAATGAAGGAGAAGAGGAACAGGATGATCTTTCTGATTCCAAAGAAGAGCCATATGAGTATCGACCATGCAAAAGGGTAAAGAACAAAAAATGCAAGGAAAAAGAAGGGGTTTGCTGCTGACTTCTCCTTTAAATTAGTTTTGGCTCAAGATTTGTTATAATTCTAGCCACCTGCAATTGTAGAAAGTAATCCCTAAATTTTAAGTTGACAATATATTTATAGGGGAGGAATCCACACTATCTTTTGCAATCTGCACTCCCTCTCGTATTTTCAATATTTTTGACGAGTTGTGTTATAATTTATCCCAAAATGCTCAATCCTCATCTCCTTATTCCCAGATTAAGTCCTGAGATACCGTGTCTTGCACATAAGTAGTTTCTTTGCTGCATATGAGTTCTTTGTTGGTTTATAATTTCTACACTTCAGACAGGAATGAATGGGTTTATGAATTACTGGAATTGAGTAATGACTACACTAAAAATATTCATGTCGACCCAGACAAGGAAAAAGTGGACATCATGTCGGAGATAAAATACAGAATTAGAGAGGGAAGATATTTGAGTGGGTCTCCTAAGTTGTTTTCTTTCTGACGATTAGAAATTCAAATAGTGGCTAATTATGATAATGAACGATTATGAATTAATCAAGCGATTAAGGGCCAATCATACAACAAAAAAAAAAAAAACAACTGAAAAAAAATCTCATCCAAATGTTGGTGTTCAATTACTCAAACCCAAACAAGTGATGAATTTGCTCTAACAGTTCTGAAAAATAATAAAGTTGGAAAGAAGAGTTACGGAAGAGAGGATATTGATCGAAAATGAAAAGATAAATGAGGGGTATTTTGTGAATCAAAATAAATCTTATTAATAAATAATTAAAAAACTGAAGTGTAGAAGAATAGCGTGTGCAAATCTTCTCCCTTTGAGTTCTCTCAACAAAAATTAGATAACCATTGAAATTGATTACTACTTCACAACTAAAGAGTTTGTGAAAGTAGAAAGAGAGATTTTATTTTCACATTCCAATTTGCTTAATACACATACCACATTTTTGTAAAATTTTAAATTCCTTATCTACCCTTTCCTCATCTCAAAAGAAGAAACATTAAAGATCAAGATTTAACAACTCGACAGCAAGATATCAAATTGATATTTGTTCATGATCTTCTTGGCCAATTTACTAATTAATTTAGCAAACAATTGAACTCATCATTGAACTAGTAAAGCTCCAAACATCATCAAAGCTTTCCTTATAAAGCAAGATCGTTGGCCTATGGCCTTGTTTCTCTTCAACTGGGAGCCCTCCCAACGTCAACAATGTCCTGTTTATGGCACCACTGCCTTCGGATTTGTTGCTTTAGTTGCAGTCATAATTGTTCGAATCAATGAAGAGAAAAGGAGTGAGAATTTGAGAGTAGTATAACACTGATTGTCGTATGATTTTTTTTTCTAAGTATTGGTATTGACATGTTGAGTACTCTTCATGATCTTCAAATTAATAATTAATAATGACGCTAGATCTAGATGATGCTGTGGACTTATGGATTTTTTTTTTTTTTTGATGAGAATTGTGGACTTGTGGTGTGGTATGAGAAGAAAGAAGAAGAGAAGGGAGAAAAATTGACAAAAGTGAGCTTGGCGCAGTTGGAGAGAGAGAGAGAGAGAGAGAGAAGAGGGTAAAAGAGAAAAATTGGTGCAAAAATGACCAATAAAAAAAATTAAGAAGTGTGTATTAAGAAATTAAAGATGTGTTAATAAAATTACATTAAAAAAATAAATAAATAAATGGTACTACATTAGTTATAGCAATAGAGATAATCAAAAGATATTGATTTTGAAAAATAAATCTAGATAGGTTACCTATGGAAACGAGGTCAAACAGATCGAGAGACTCATTCACAACCACTATTGATGAAGGATTCCCCAAAAAGTTAAGAAACATGATTATTTAAAAATAAAAATAAAATAAAAAAACCCTTCTATAAAAACGAAGGTTCACTGTAATAACCGAGTTTTGTCTTCTTTAATCAAAGTGAAATTGTGGCAGACACCTTTCCTTGTTTTAGGCAGTAGAAACCGGTGCTTTATCTCTTTCATGATTGTGCATGATTGAAGAACAGATCAATAGCTAGCAAACACACAACTCTCCCTCATTTCCTCTGTTTCACGACTGAAAAACAGAGCAAAAGCTCTCAATTCTCTCTCTCGCTCCACCGGCCACCAATCTGTACCAAACCACCTCCCACAGCTTCAACTCGATCTTGCGCAGCTGCAGGTGGCAGCCCTTCTCTGCAGAACAACCGGAAACGACGGCGGAAGCCGGTTTGTTTTAAAAACCCGTTTTAGTTCCAAGCTTGATAACTCGTGCTTCCGGTCACCAATACTCACCAAACTACATCCACGAGCTCGCCTCAACCTCCTGAAGCTCCCAGAAGCAACCTTACATGGTGGCGAAGCCCGTAGCAGCAGCTGCAAGTCAACCCCGCTAAGAACGAAACCGGAGCTATCGATCCAAATATCTCGAGCTACAGGACGTCGTTTTGAGTGATTCTTGAACTAATGAGCTCGCCTTGAAGTTATGAACAACCCTCCAGAAGGAATCGAAGTGTTTTGTTGAAGTTTTTACGTCGAAACTCAAGCTCGCCGGATTCTGGAATTTTTCCGGCCACCGTGACTGATTTTGGTAATTTTCGACCCCTTCTTGATGTTTCCTGATAGCATGCCTTTAGAGTTTTTGGTTAAGCTTGTTAAGATGAAGAAGAGCAGCCCGGCCCCGACACCATTGGTGGTGGTCGGCGGCGGCTCTGCCACTAACTCCGGCGGCCATTTCCGGCCACCTCCGGGGGTCAAAAATACAGTTTCTATGCATTTCTAGATTCAACGTTTCAATACGATCATTTCGATATATTATACGCAATTTTTGGATATCGTATGATTAAGTTATGAATTTTTACGTTTCGATCGATTTCGATCGTTCGATTCATGATCTGCGGAGATCGGACCGTCCGATGGACTTGTAGTTTTGATATGTTGATCTTATGACTGTCCCAGTGGCTTTGT